>NW_027202853.1:0-60000 GCF_024711535.1 Dipodomys merriami
GAGAATATTTGAAGGTGAATATGTGATTACAGAGGTGTGCTTTCTTGAAGATATATGTTTATAGCACAGTTTACATACTGTTGAAAATGAGATAGTTAAGATAGGGATGTTGTCATTCCTTGTATTCTTCACAGTATAATATTAAAACCAGTTTTATACATATATTATTTATAGTAATTATACAATATCCCTAATTACGCATATATTATAAACATATCATTTATATATTGTGCAATATAGTATGTTACATGTATTATGCACACATAATTTAATTTTTCTACTTGTCTGTCCAGGAATTAAACTAGCAATATCTTTGAAAATTGATAGTAAAATAGGGTCCTTACAATTTCGATTGCAATATATAGTTTTACCCAATAAGTAGTTATTTATTCTGAATTGGTTTAGAAATGGAATATCATAATATAATTGAACATTCAAAAATAATTATGTAAGAACCTACCAAGGATGGAATTAAAAAATTTAACAAGACTAATATCTGCAATCCCAGCTATTTAGGGGCTGAGATCTGAAGAGAGCTATATGAAGCCAGTCTGAGTGAAATGGCTCAGGGACAACACCCAGACCATAGTTCAAGTCTCAGTACTGGCACAAAAATAACTTAGGTGACTAAAACTTAATATATTTATTTAAATAAAGTTGTCATTCCTTGTATCCTTCACAGTATAGTACTAAAACCAGTTTTATACATATATTATTTATAGTAGTTATAGAATATCAGTAATGATATATATTATAAATATAACATTTATATGTTATGTAATAGCATATATTACATATATTATGCACACGTAATTTATACTGATATCACTAATATCCATTAAATTAATCTATGTTTTAGAATAGGGAATAGATTTTCTTTGGTACAACAAGGAAGTAAGTAGCCACAAAAATTACTTCTTTTGGATTATATATCCACAACAAACTATTCCCTGTGTATTCAAGGTACTTAATGCTAAAAGCCTGTGTTCATCAGCACAAGTGTCTTTGACATGGATTTGTTCTCCTTAAGCAATTACTCCAGGAATAATAAACAGTGGAAGCGGAATGATGTTCACTCAGTTATTTCTTTAGAAATTATACCGAACTTTATTTGGTATAAAGATCACTTACAATGTCATTACCCACACCCTTTTCATTTAAAAATATTTATATTCTGTAGCAATGTCATTGCCATTATTACCATAATTAGGAAGATAATGTGGGTTCATCTGCTCCATAGCTCTCGAAAGGTAATGAATGTGACACAGAATATCCTCACATGTGCCTGGTGGAAACCTGGATTTGAATTATGGGTCTACAACGGATAAGTCTTAGGTACTTAGGAAATTTGTTTAGCCTTATGCCTACTTCTGTTTTTAATAAAATACTTAATTCATTTCCTAACTTGAAAAATACTCATGAGCACTAAAATTACCCTAATGCAGGTGCAGTGCTTGAAATGATTCTGCACATTGTGTAGTAGGTCCCAGAGAAATCAGCTTCCATCAACATGGTCACAGCATTCTTCCTGAAGGCCGTAAGAAATATATACCCAATTGATATTAATAACTGTGAAAAATTGTCTTTACTAAAAAAAAGTCTTTTCTTCATATGAAACAATGAAAGCAATGTAGGGGTTGTCCTGTGGCTTTTACTCTGAGGGAATTTTGCCTAAATTTCATTCTTACTCTATTAGTGGTAGCAGTAGCATTCTTTAGTGCTACCCTTCATGTTTCTAGTTCTGTGTTCCATTTGGCATACTATTGTAACTTAGTTTATAATCTTTGTTATCAGAATAAACAAACTACAACTGCTGAAGTTTCCAATAAAGAGTCAATGCATTACATTTGTGGGGGGGAGGGGTCCGGTCGTGGGGCATGAACTCTGGGCCTGGGCACTGTCCCTCAGCTTTTCAGCTCAAGGCTAGTGCGCTACAACTTGAGACATAGCACCACTTCCGGCTTTTTTTCCCTGCTTATGTGGTACTGAGGAATCGAACCCAATGCCTAATGCATGCAAGGCAAGTGCTCTACCACTGGGCCACCTTCCCAGCCCTGCATTACATTCTATGTGCTTAATAGTTTCCTGAAATTATTCCTTTTGGATTACATATCTCAACAAAACTATTTTATATGATTTCTTATATTATTTATATAGATTTCTTATGCGATTCTTATATGATTTCTTAGAAATCCATTAACAAAACAGCTCAGAATAGGAAAAGAGTAGGCAAGAAGTCATGAACAATACTATTATAGTGGTCTCAATGGCTAAGTGTAAAGAATATGTAACAAAACTGTTGGAAGATTCATTTGCTTTTTTTGATATTCTCTCCCCCTTCTCTGTAGAAAGGTTCTCACTATGAATTGCCAAGTGGGCTGGACCTTTCAAGCCTTGTCTCAATGACAGAAGTGATGGGATTAGGGACATGTGCTCCCATGGCTGGCTTTTAGCAAGTTCACAATAAAGTAATACCAATACTCATAAAGAAACTTTTGTGAGTGATGTGTATTCACTTATTCAATTGCCAAAATTAAATTCATATGTCGAAACATCAAATTATTTACATTATAATATGTGCAGTTCAACTGGCATCACTAGTACCTCCATAAATCAAATGCAAACTAAAAGCTCTACTTCAAAAACCAACATCTAAGGCAGTGTTGGAAATACAAGAAGATACACAATAAATCTATAGGGGTGAGATCTTTAACACTGGCAATGAACAGTGATAGCTGAATTTTTAACCAGGCTTGAAAATTTCGGGTGTCAACTAACTATGTGATTAGAGTTGCAGAG
Organism: Dipodomys merriami; assembly: GCF_024711535.1. NCBI lineage: Eukaryota > Metazoa > Chordata > Mammalia > Rodentia > Heteromyidae > Dipodomys > Dipodomys merriami. The sequence goes on from NW_027202853.1 coordinate 2,800, forward strand.
TTGACCTTGGTATCAATATTGGAGATAAAATTCAAAGGCAGCTAAGGTTGATGCAGTATTGTAGCTCAAGACAGTGTGACACTCCCTGATAATGGTAAAGCACAGAGTAGAAGCTAAGTTAGTAAAATGTATAGGAAGGATTCTCCAATGAGAATAATTGCAGGGGGTGATCATCACTCTTGCACTGAAAATGTATAGCCTATCATTCTATTTTAAGCTCTAGCGTTTCTCTGATCTGAAGATAATTATAACATACCAATGTGCCATGAGTGCTGAGCAGTGTAGGTGTATATTATTCTAATATACGTAAAAATCCTTACAAGTATGGAATGGCCTGACCCTGACACTTCATTCTGTGTTGTTGAGTTTCATGAAGAAATGTTCATAATTAGGCAATTCACAATCATCTAAGTCTGAATCAGGCAACTGAGATAAGACAATAGGGTCATCGTTCCCGTGACGTGGTCTGTGACCTATAAAATAAATAACATTATTTCACAACGTATATGTGTTTCTGAAAAATTATGCAATACCAAATATACAAAAGGGACAATTATCCATCTCTTATATTATCAGAAGTTAAGATACTTCTGAATTGTACTTTTTTGCTAGAGGATCACAGTATGACTGCTGATGTTTGGTATCTTTCCAGGTGCTCCTATACATTCGTCAATCTTCTTTGAGGAAGTGTTTTTCCATTTTGTTTTGAGGTGTTCAGAATATCAGTATTGTCACTAACCACAACCATGGGACAGCAAAGATGATGGGATACCTGGCCAAAGAACTGAGAAATCATAGGAAGTGATAGGAAAGAAGACACCAGAGGACCCAAAGCCTCATTGCCAGCTTCTGGATCCCTAAATCGTGCTTGACATGCTTTATATTCATTCTACTATGGGGGGGTGGCATGGTCAGTGGCTACAGGTATGTCCACATCAATCTTGCTGGTGTTTACAACAACTATTGACATGAGATATTGTTTGTATACATAGTGATAATGAATCCCTTATTGTTAGGGAGCACAAGGGCGCAATAGTCATTACAACCATAACAAAGACATACATCTTGTCTCCAAAGTCTTAATCTTTCATTGTCCAACAGCTCTAACTTAAATACTCTTGAGGTAATAGCTTATACCCCTGTCTTCCCTTGACTGTTTGACCTTTCCAGAGCTCAGCTCTCAGACTTTTGACTGCTGTTTGAGATGACTTCCCAATCTATCCCTTTCCAGGTCTAATAGCTTGACTCTAGAATCCCTCACAAGTACTTACAGATGTATTATTTTGAAAAGGATATTTTTCCTGGGATAGAATCAATTTTTGTATTTTTTTTATTTCAAAAATACTATACAGAGTGGTTACAGTTACATGAGTAATGTACCTTCCTTGTTGAATAGTGTTACCCACTCCATTGTTGTTCTCATATCCCTTCCCACCCTCCACACCCCCCACCCCAAAGTTGTAAAGTTCATTTCTGATATAGTGCCATGTGAATATCATTGTTGCAATGGGTCACTCTTTATACTTCTTTCATCACTATATTTTTTCCCTTTCCTTCTCCAAATCAGATAAATGCATATACAAGATGGAAGGTACCAGAATCAAGACAGATATTTCCAGGGATAAACCAGTGGAAAAAGACAAATGAAATAAAATAAGATCTAGATACACTACTTTACTACATCAAGGTTGATATCTGGTGAAAAAAAAGGCTTGTTGTTTCTATGACTTAGAGTTCATTTCAATTAGCATCATTTTGTAAGGTCAAATATATATAGCTCTGGAACCAGCAATCCCATTCCTGGGCACTTGTGGAAATGTTCTCAAGCTAAACCACACTAAATATACAACTATGTTTTTGCAGCATTATTACTATAGCTAAGATATGGAACCAATCAAGATGCCCTTCAATAGATGACAAGATCAAGAAAATGTGGTATATATACACAATGGAATTTTATGCTTCTATCAGAAAGAACAGAAGCCAGACTCAAAGAAACATAAGTTCCATGGTTTCCCTCATTTTTATTAATTAATATATGCTCAGGATAGTCCTGGCAGACAGGTTCACTTTAAACTCTTAATATTCCCTTTTTTCTCTCCCTCTCCCTCTCTCATTCCATTTGTGCTAAGTGATGATCTTGTTGATTTTTCTCCCCTTTTACATTCATCATTGCATCTTGCGAACTACTGGTATGTCCTACTGTACTTCTGTCCATTCTCCTTGTGCTTCGGCTTGTACCCCTGTCACAGCAGAGGGCCAGAGATTATGGATATTTTCTTCACTCTTTAATTCAGACATCTATCTTTACTTTCTAGCAATACATTCATTGAATTCTTTCTGTAAATTCTAATGCCTTGAAAATGATTACTGTATTTTCATGTCTTTGTTATTTGGCATTAGGGAAGAACATAAGTCAGTAACTGTAACTTAGGTAAAAGAAGATTGCAATCATGCCTCTGTAGATGTTGTTCATTGGATAATGTTTACTTCTAGGTCTGCCTGCCTGCTTCCTTTTCACTGTTTATTTTTCAATGTAGCCTTTTTTTGTGGAAAGTATTTATTGGCCTACACTAATTAGTCATTAATTTTATTCCAACATCATTTCACAGTTCCTTCTGAGTTTCTTCAGGGTCTGTATAGTAGTGCTTCACATTCTTAGAAGTTTTAACATCAATGCATCCAATGATAAAGACACATTGCTTAAGTCACCATTTTGATGACTGAAAAGAAACCATGCTGCAACCTCACTATATGGCAATTTTCTGGTTTTAAATTCTTTTAGATTAGAATTGATGGTGGAGAACGAACATTCTGCATACAATTTTATATTTTCCTAATTATTTTTAGTATACATCCCAATATTGTATAAAGTTAAAACATTACTACTTACATTTAGGATTTCTAAAATGGTCATAGTAAAAATTCTATTCATTTCCAATTTTAAGACAATAGTGTCCATTATGACCAAGTGAGAAATTTTAAACTTTTTATTTGTGGTCCTTAATGGTGGTGATGGGGAATCAAATCCAATGCTTCATATGTCTTAGTCTCCTGTGTGCCTCTGAGCCTGATATGACCTGTGGTTTATTTTCACTCAACTGGAATAAAGAAAAATTTCACTAGGAAGGAATTATTACTTGGTTACTTTCTCCAGTATCTCTTGCATACATAAAAGTAATATAATTCTACACTGACAGAAAATGGTGTTCTTATATTGTATTTATTAGTAGTAACTTTATGTTTTGTTGCTCCACTATTCACAAAGCCTTGCCCCTTTCTTATCCCCTCTTTCCATAAAACTTGACTGGATCCATTGGAAATACACTTCCAGTCAGCCTCTTCCTTAAAAAGCCCAACCTTAAATAACCTACCCCCTGGTAGCCCTGCTATAAACTTTCAAAGGCCTGACTGAAACCAGACTCCTTCCTGAAAGCCCTTCTCTGCTATAGGGAAATTCCTCTTCCACTCCACCCCTTCCTGGAATCCCTGCTCTGCACCACCAGAAACCAGGTCACATCCATATCTCCTTCTATGTCCCACCTGACTGCACCAAGAACTCTGTCTACATTGGGCTACTCCTCGAATCCCCACCTCATCCACCAGATACCACGCCCCTCACTACTCTAGTCCTTCATAGTCCCATTGCTCCCATATCCTAGTACCTACAAGCTCCTCCCTTTCCTTTCAAACCTACCCCGATCATCCTTCTCCCTCGAGTCCCTCCTGGTTTCATCAGAAACTCCTCCCACAACTAGCCTACTTCTAAGTGGCCTAACCTCTCAAACAAAGCCCTGAACCTACCTCTTCCCACAAAGCCCGTCATGCTACACCAAAAACCCTCCACCTGCCTATAACTTCCCTTGAAGCCTTACCTTGCTTGGCCAAAGATTCTCACACAGCCCATGTCCTGCCTAGAAAGCCAGCCCTTCTCCACCACAAGCCTCTCCACCTCCCACATCTACTCTCTCAATGCCCTGCCTTGCTCCCCAGATAAGCCCGCCCCCTATTGGTTCCTTCCTCAGATCCACACACTAAACCACCAGATACCATGCCCATAATTATCCTACACCATTGTAGCCTTTCCACTCCTTCTCAAAGCCCCTCCTCCAACTAGCCCCATGGCTCCAAACTCTGTCCTGCTCCAGAAAAACCCCACTAGAAAATACCCATAACACTATTCAATCTCCCGACACCCACATTGCTCCACTAGAAACCACTGCACCAGTTGGCCTCCCTCTGGAAGCCTCACCAGACTGAATTGTAAATCCCTGTCCCTCCATAGTCCCTTTTTGAAGGTTTCTTTGCTCTACTAGAAACCCTGTCCAAAGTCCATGTCCTGCCTTGCAACACTGAAATCCCCACCCAACCTGATTTTTCTTTTAGAAGTGATGACTGGCTACACCAGAAACTCCATCCTAACTAGTCTAGTGCACTTTATCCTCTCACTGCTCTCACAAAGCTCTGGTCCTGAAAAAATCCTCCATACATTGTGACTACATCCTGCTGTGCAAGAAACCCCACCTCCACCCTAGCACACTTCCCTAAGGCCTGCCATTCTCCACCAGAAACCTCACCAATTACTAGCCCACGTCTTCCTAGTACCACCCTGCCCTCTCAAAGCCAGACCTTGAAAACCCATCCCTCATAGCTCCTCATTCCTGCACCAGAATCTCCACCTTCCGTCAGCCTCTTGCCTCCATTCCCTTCCCTGCCTTATGGGGAACCTCACCCTACATATCCCACAAGGGTTCACAGTGCTCTACCAGCACCCCTCCTCTAAGTAATCTCCTCCTTTGTAGCCTTGTTCTTCCTTCTCAAAGCTCTGCCCCCAACAGCCTCCTCCCCAGTAACCCCACCTTCTTCCACTAAAAACCGGTCCACCTGCCAGCCTTCATGCTCAATCCTGCCTACTCCACAAGAGACCCTGCCCCTAACAAGTCTAGTCCTTCCTGTCCCCTCCCTGCTGTCTCAAAGCCCTACACAGACTGCGCTTCAGCCTCAAAGCCCCACCCTGCTCCACCACAGAGACTGTGCCAATACCAACTCCTCCCTTGAATCAGACAAGGCTCCACCAGAAACCCCACACCACCTCATCCATGAAGGTCCCATCTAGTAACTTTTATTACAAATGCGATTTTATACTGGCCATAGAATTCATACTAATCAATATGATAAGAAAACAGTATTGCAAAAAAGCAACAAAAAATAAATAGCTATTAAATGCGTTAGTCTAGTTTGGGATGCTGTTACCAGGCAGATACACATTGTGTGAAAATGTCTGAAAGGGATTCCTCTTATTGGAAAGCATTCTTTGTAGTATCAGTGACCGTGAGTGATCATTTTATTTCTAGAAAATTCATGCACATTTGTGCCAATAACTTAAAAAATATTAGTTATTTTAAATCCTCTGTTTTCGTTGAGGAAAGAGTATTAGTGTGTAAAAAGCTGACTTTCAACTCATCTCTCTAATGAATAATTTTGGAGTTGCTTACCTTATTATGTACCAGAGTTTTTAGTAACAGAAATTCTCTACCAGAATTCACTTTGAATTTCCTCCTTCCACTAAAGTGCCCTTTGGAAAACATTGAAGTGAGATTATACAGGTAAAATGCCAGAAATAAAAAAGTATTTGAGATCATAAAAAAATTATGATGAAGACCCCACCCAATGTGCTTTTAATTTTCTAAGGAAAGAAACTTAAGCTTATTTAACTGCAGACTTTCTGAAGACTGGAAGACAAAAATATAAGAAATATCCTATTATACCATGGTTCTGAAAACAAAACAAAAACAAGGAAAGACAACATAATGAGAGAAAAGAATGAGGAACTTGTACATGTGATATAGAGTGTAAAAAATACACTGAATCAGGTAAAACTAATTTTGGTCATGATGTCTGGTTGTTCAATATATTTCATTGTAAATATTGCTCTTTGTTAAGCTGTGACTTATAGAGGTCTCAGCAGAGATCTTCTCAGGTAATTATGGAGATGGTCAATTTCACCATTGCAAGATCATCAGGATGAAAAACTCCACACACCTTAAGACACACCTGCAACAGCACTAGACATACACTTCTATTGGTCCAACAGTGTAAGACAGACCTGTGTTTTACCAAAAGTTTGGATGTGGTATGCTATGTTTTATTCAGGCTGAAGAGCCTAAATAAGTCCAATTTGAGATTAACTCCACCATCTTGTGCTAGTCTGCCCTCAGACTAACCCCAAGAGAGAGAGAGAGAAAACACATGTTGCCACCAACCCTGCCCACCCTTAAGAAAGCAGAATAGTTGCCCAAGCGTTCCAGGAACAGAAAATAACAATAGTTCAGAGAAAGGGCAGTGTGGTTAGAGTGGACTCAAACCAATCATGTAACTGCTTGTGTGGAAATTCCCTAAACTTGTTTGTTCAATACTATAAAAGCTGTGTTGATTTTGTGTTGATTTTTCGGGGACTTTGTGTCACTGGTTACCCAGTGCACAGAAGACCAAGCTTGAGCTTGCAAATAAACTACTCTTTTGCTGTTCGCAGTGGTTGTGGTCTCTGGTGGTCTTTCGGTGGTACCAAGTCCATAAAACATTTCTGGGGGCTCGTCTGGATTCTGCCTCATAAGACCCTCCAGACGCCCCCAAAAACCCAGCTGTCAAGTCTAGGCATTGCTGTTTTGTATATTTGGTTGCCTGCAGGTTCTGTATCTGTAATTCTGGTGTCCAGCGAGGTCTGTATTCTGGTTGGCAAGGAGTCTTGGCGGACATGCTATAAGACTGTCAATGAGGTCTGTGAGGAGATGTCCCCAGACCCCTCTGGATAGATTGCTGTTTAGTACAGACATTTTTTGGGAAATTTTCCATCTGTAGTCTGGCACTTTCATGCAGACATTTTTTGGGAAGTTTTCCGTCTGTATTGGGAAGTTTTCCAGTTTTTTGGGAAACTCTTTCTGTAGTCTGGAACTTTTTGGTTGGCAATTTACAATGCTGCAGCATGCCTTTGTAAGTTGTGTCTGTATGCTGAGTGTTCTGTCTGTCATTTGGAGTTTATCTTACCCTTAAGCCTTGACCCAGGGAGTACTGATTATAAGGGAGAATCTGCCACTCTGAGGGGATGGCAACTAGGGACTTATTTCCCTTGCCCCCAAATGACTGGGACTTCTCTTCCACCTTGAAAGGCCCCTGGGTCAACACATGTTGGTGAGATGTCACCCCATTCACTGAGGCCTGATTGTTCTCGTTCTATATTTCCTGAGACAGGGAAGTTCTGGGTGAGAGTGGCAGGCTCATTCAGCAGACTCTGGATTCAGCTTGCTGAGTGAGAATGGCACAGAGTTCTGGTAGGGATAAACTCAGCCTTTGGTTGTTGTGCTGTCTAGTTCTGTTTTAGAATTGGTACTAGTTATTTTTCGGTTTTTTTTGGGGGGGGGATCCGGTCATGGGGCCTGAACTCTGGGCCTGGGTGCTATCCCTCAACTCTTCAGCTCAAGGCTTGCGTTCTACCACTTGAGCCACAGCTCCACTTCCAGCTTTTTTCCTTTTGCTTATATGGTGCTGGGGAATTGAACCAGGCCCCCATGCATGCAAGGCAAGCGATCTACAACTAAGCCACCTTCCCAGCCTCTTGGTACTAGTTTTAAATGTGGGTTTTTGGTTTTGTGTTTTTGAAATTTATTCAAACATCTATGGGGAAATAAAAGTTCCAGCCTCCAGCTGGGCTCAGTGAAAGAGAAGGCTGTGTGCCTGGTTTTGACTTTTCAGCTAGTCCCAACAATGTAAAGTGCTCTGATCCAAAATTGGATAAGAATCAGGCCAGTTTAGTTTCAGGTGACCTCTCCCACCCCCCCCCCAGCCTTTCTCCAACAAAAGGGCTTCAAAAGACCAGTTGGTGAAATGCTTTGCTAAACAAGCAAGACCTGGGAAAACGAAACTCAACAAAGTTACTTAGTTTAAAAGAAATATTGTCTTAAATTTTTGTTTGAAAACTTTAGAAAATGTACATAAAACTGATTTTTATTTTTTGTGGACTTAAAGATCTGTGTTTTGTATGTGTTTATGAACATGTTCATGATAGAAATTGTCCGCATGCTGTAATAATTAGGTGAGTTTAACTTTAAAATTCAAAAATTATGAGGTTGGGACATTACCAGAAAAATTTTATAGAATTTTCACGTTGTTTTAAATGGCTTTTTAATGATTGTTTAATATGAAAATTTGAAAATGTGTTAGTTTAGAATGCATAAGGCTGTTTGCACTGTAATCAAAATATCTGGCTTAACAAAAAGGTGAAACTTAGAAGCCAACAGAATATCTATCATTAGGAGTGAAGGGTGAACAGGCAGAATTGGAGTTGAGCTGGTCATGCATGGTGGAACAGGTCCTGGGAGAAGTCCACACATGGTTAAAGAGGGCAAACTGGCACAAACACAGTTCATCTAACCCTAAAGATTGAGAATGGGTGTGTGCCCATTCCACAGGAAGGACCAAGTGGCCCATCTTCATTCTGTCCCTTTTCCCTGCAGATAGACACTGTAAACATGATGGTAAAAATGAGTTATGTGATGATCTGAATAGCATTGCTAAAACTGCCCCTTGGATGTGTTAAAATTAAAATTAAGAAGGCCTTAAAAAGAGGGTTGAAAAGTTTATTTGTATGTGATTTCCTCTCAATGATATTCTGCCATTGGATATGTTTTTTTTTAAGGCATAAAGGTGTTAAGTCTAGCTTTTTGGTACAATGATGGTGATTGTAATTTTTGCATTAAGAAAAAATTGTTATTTGAGTTTAAATGTTTTAATGTGTATCTGTTTTAAATCAAGCAGCCAAAGGGGGGGGACCAAGATGGCGACGGGGCAGTAGGGAAACGCCACAGCTCTCTCCAACCAAAAAGAGAGTTCGAGTTCCAATGCTTAATCTCCCCAAGAGACCGACAACAACAAAAAGACGAACACTCAGAGAAAAACCAGAGGCGGAGAATAACAAAAAAAGAAAGAGAGGAAAAGAAGAATTTCAGAACAGAGAAAAGCGAAGACCCCTCCCCCAACCTTTACTGGCCGCGTGGCAGTGCGCCAAGCCGCCGGCCAGCCGGCCCGGCAGGGGCTGCGGGAGCCCCAAGAGACACAGCAGAGACACAGGGGGCCGCTTTCAGAACATCAGGTACTGATTTGCAGAGCAGCAGATCGCGAGGAACAGAGAAACCTACCAGCCGGGAGTCTCCATGAGGATCCTACCCCCACCCCTCACTCTCCACCCGAGCAGAGAGGCTCCATCCCGCCAAAGCCGCTCGACATCAGCAGAGTGACAAAAGGACCTGTCTGCAGACCACCCGCCCGCCCGATCACGATCGCAACGACCCGGCAGGGTCACTCGGGCCCCAGAGGTACCGGGAAGAAGCTGCCTGAGCGTGGACACTCTTGACCCAACAGCTTCGACAGAGGCAGAGACAGAAAAGAATCACACAGAGCCACCACCGCCCAACCCAGCCCGGATTGCAACAACAACTGACGACCTACACCACACAGAAACAACCAGCTCCAGGGTGAGTACCCCACAGGGGAAGTGTATCCCTCAAGGGAGACCAGAGCTGGAGGGAATCCCCAGACCCTGACCTAGACTCCCTACCCCAGCACCCGGACCACAGGACACACTAAAACTGGGAACTGTTTGAGAGCTCCACCAGCCCGTGGAGCACACTCAGCTGGCCAGGCTAGAGCAAGAGCACCCCTGGAAGGGAGCTTAAATGCCCAAGCCAGGAACAGCGCCCCTGGGTCAAGACTACCAACAGTAGAAGAAATTCGAACTGTGTCCCCCAGGCTGTATAACCTAGGTGGTATACACATCAGCACAGGCCTAACGAGTGCGCTCCAGGCTGCATAACCTAGGTGGTATGCACATCAGCACAGGCCTAACAAGCACGCTCCAGGCTGGGGCCGGAACCAGGCCCGGGGATCCGGCGCCTGAACAACACAACCAACTCCTCCCAATTGAAGTAAAAAGCTGAGCATACGCCTCAACAGAGGGGAGAAAACCAGGAAAAAACACTCCCCCAGGAAGCACGCCTGTGACAACAAAAGACCTGGAGGCCCAGGACAAGAGAAGCCCAAACCCCACCAAAACTCCACCCATATACCCTAGACTGGGAATTGGGCAACACAGGCTGCCAGCACCTGATAGTAAGCAGGAGCTCAGACTGTTAAGGCGGCTCAGCAATAGAGTAATAGTCTTGGATGTATGAGGCCCTGGATCTGATTCCTCAGCATCACAAAAGCAAAAAGGTTCAGAAGTGGTGCTGTGGCTCAAACGGTAGGGTGCCAGCCTTGAGCTGAAAAGCTGAGGGACAGCACACAAACCTAGAGTTCAAGCCCACAACCAGCCCAAAACAAATAAACAAAAACACATCAGGAGCCCATAGCAGACTCCAGCATTTGGGAGAGTGCATCCAGAGCATCTGTTCTTCACAAGAACACCCGTAGGAGCAAACACAAGCAGTCTAGGCTGCTCAACCCTTCCAAAGGCGTGAACTGCCAGCAATCTACAGCAGAGAGCTGAGAATCCTAAGTAAGTCAGAATAGCAGCTGGAAATAGGCTCCCAACAGAACCCAGATCAGGCACAGACTCTCTCTACCAATACAGAATCAGCAACCAAGCAAAGAAAGACACACCAAAACAAAATTGAAGAGCAGTCTCCTGAACCTCCATGCGAAAATCACAGAGAAAAATCACAAGGTTTACTACCACCCAGGACAGCAAGCTCACCTCAAAAGCCAGCAGCCACACAGGGGAGAGCCCCAGTGGGAGCAAAGCAGGAATGGAAGACAAAGGCTACTTCCAAGGGTTGCTGGAGGCAATGACTCAAGAAATAAAGCGAGAAATTGATCAGAAATTGAAAGAGCACAAGGATGAACTATCCAAAGAGATACAGGGTATCAAACAAGAGATGCATGCAAAAATAGAAGCTGCACAAACCTCAGTAAGAAGTGAGATAAGCGCCAAATTAGAGGAAATACATACTGAGATCAGTACTCTGAGAACCAACATCGAATCCATAAAGGGATCCATTTCCTCCATGCAAACCACAATAGAAGCCACTGTCAACAGAGTGAATGAAATGGAAGGTCGAGTGTCAGATACAGAAGACAGAATGCACCAACTGGACCAAAAAGTGACAGATATGGAAAAATCACTCAAATTAAACCAAAGGGAAATTCAAGAGCCAGCAGATAATGCTAAAAATTTTAACCTTCGCATAACTGGAGTGGACGAAGGTGAGGAATTCCAGAGCAAGGGAATGCAACACCTATTTAACAATATAATCAATGAAAATTTTCCCCACCTCAAAAACGACCAACTTAACTAAATCACAAAAGCTTATCGAACACCCAACAAGCAAGACCCCAGGAGAAACACTTCTAGACACATTATAGTAAAAATGATAGATCTGAATAATAAGGAAACAATCCTGCATGCAGCAAAAATGAAGAAGGAGCTATACTACAATGGGAAAAAAATAAGAATTACTGCAGATCTCTCCACACAAACAATGAATGCAAGAAAAACCTGGGAAAGCACCATACGAGCCCTGAGAGCCAATAACTGCCAACCCAGACTGATCTACCCGGCAAAGCTAGCATTCACATTTGATGGAGAACTGAAAACTTTTAATAGCAAAGAAAAACTAAATGAATACATAAACATTAAGCCAGCATTACAAAGAATTCTAAGAGGGGGGACACAACCTGAAGAAAGCAGCCAGGAACTGGGGCCTGCCCCAAACAGGCATTACTCAAAGTCTAACTGAGCAAGCACAGGAGGAAAGGAAAAAAGAAAAACTTAGGAAAACGGAATGGCAGGGACAACAATGCATCTCTCTATACTTTCTCTTAATATAAATGGGCTGAATTCGCCAATTCAAAGAAAACGAACTGAGGACTGGATCAGAAAACAAGACCCATCCATCTGTTGCCTTCAGGAGACCCACCTCTCAGCCAAACATACAAACAAACTCAGAGTGAAGGGGTGGAAAAGGATCTACCAATCAAACGCCCCCAGTAAGAAAGCAGGTGTAGCTATCCTGATATCTGACAAAATAAACTTTTCATTAAAATCAGTACAGAAAGACAAGGACGGACACTACATATTAATAAAGGGAACAATCCAAGAGGAGGATATAACCATCATCAACTTATATGCCCCAAATATTGGTGCACCCAGATATGTCAAACAAATGCTCTCAAACTTACAGAATAAAATAGATCCCAATACGATAATACTAGGAGACTTTAACACACCACTCTCACCAAAGGACAGGTCTACCAACCAGAGGATTGGCAAAGAAGCTACCGAATTAAGAGAGGCCATACTGCAAGCGGAATTAACTGACATCTACCGAGTATTTCACCCTAAAACAACACAGTACACATTCTTCTCAGCAGCTCATGGAACTTTTTCCAAAATAGACCATATCATAGTTCATGCAAGGAACTTAGGCAAATACAAAGGGATCGACATAATCCCCTGTATCCTATCTGACCACAGTGGAATCAAGCTAGCTCTCAATAACAAAGCATACCGCAGAAATTTCTCCAATACATGGAAATTGAACAGCACACTCCTTAACAATGCCTGGATAACAGAAGAGATCAGAGAAGAAATAAAGCATTTCCTACAACTCAATGAAAATGAAAACACCTCACAAAGAAACTTGTGGGACACAGCAAAAGCAGTCCTGAGGGGCAAATTTATTGCCCTCAGTGCCCACATCAAGAGAATGGAGACAGACCAAGTAAATAATCTCATGTTGCAATTAAAACAGCTAGAAAAACAGGAAAAAATGGAACCTAAAGCTACTAGAAGAAGCCAGATAACCAAATTAAAAGCAGAGATTAACCAATTAGAAAATCAGAAAACCATAACCAAAATAAACCAAACAAAAAGCTGGTTCTTTGAAAAAATAAACAAAATTGATGGCCCATTGGCTAGATTAATTAAAAAAAGAAGAGAGGAAACCCATATTAATAGGATTAGGGATGCCACGGGAAACATCACCACACGTACCCAAGATATCCAAACAATTCTAACAGACTACTTTCAAAAGCTATACTCTCTAAAGGAAGAAAATCGGGCAGAAATGGATGCATTTTTAGAGAAATACAAGTTGCCCAAACTGAGCAAAGAAGAAGTTAACCAATTAAATAAGCCAATATCCTATAATGAGATACAGGAAGCTATCAAAAGTCTTCCAACAAAAAAAAGCCCAGGACCAGATGGATTCACAGCAGAATTCTATAAGACCTTTAAACAAGAACTAATACCCATACTCCTCAAGCTCTTCAGAGAAACAGAGAAGGAAGGAGCTATCCCAAACTCATTCTACGAAGCCAATATCACACTCATCCCCAAACCAGGCAAAGACCCAACCAAAAAGGAGAATTACAGGCCAATCTCCTTGATGAACACAGATGCAAAGATCCTTAACAAGATTCTAGCTAACAGAATCCAGAAACACATAAAAAACATAATTCACTATGACCAGGTAGGCTTCATCCCAGAGACACAGGGATGGTTTAACATACGTAAGTCAATAAATGTAATCCAACATATCAACAGAGCCAAGGTCAAGAATTACATGATTATCGCTACAGATGCAGAAAAGGCCTTTGACAAAATTCAACATTCATTCATGCTAAAAGCTCTGGAGAAAATAGGAATAGAAGGAACATTTCTAAAAACAATAAAAGCCATTTATGACAGACCAATAGCCAATATTATACTTAATGGGGAAAAGCTACAACCAATTCTCCTAAAATCAGGAACAAGGCAAGGATGCCCACTGTCTCCACTCCTCTTCAATATAGTCCTAGAACCCTTAGCCAGGGCAATAAGGCAAGAAAAAGACATTAAAGGGATCCGCATAGGAAAAGAAGAAGCTAAACTATCCCTTTTTGCAGACGACATGATACTATACCTCCACGATCCCAAAAACTCCATCCCCAAACTCTTAGAAATCATAAATCACTTTGGCAAAATAGCAGGATACAAAATAAACCCACAAAAATCAGTTGCCTTCCTATACACTGATAATGTACAGGAAGAGAGGGAAATAAAGGGAGCAACCCCATTCACAATAACCTCCCGAAAAATAAAATATTTAGGAATTAACCTAACCAAAGAAGTAAAAGAACTATTTAATGAGAACTATAAAAAGTTAAAGAAAGAAATTGCAGAAGACACTAGGAAATGGAAAGACCTCCCATGCTCCTGGATAGGCCGACTTAATATAGTAAAGATGGTAATACTTCCAAAACTAATATACAAATTCAACGCAATTCCTATTAAAATCCCAATGACGTACATCACTGAAATACAGAAAACAGTCCAAAAATTCATATGGAACAACAAAAGACCTAGAATAGCCAAAACAATTCTAGGGGATAAAGACAATATGGGAGGGCTATCCATGCCGAACTTCAAACTCTACTACAGAGCTATAATAACAAAGACAGCATGGTACTGGCACAAAAACAGACCCGAAGACCAATGGAACAGAATAGAAGATCCAGAAATAAATCCACAGGCCTACAGCCAGCTGATATTCGACAAAGGAGCCAAAGACATACAATGGAAGAAACACAGCCTCTTCAACCGCTGGTGCTGGGAAAACTGGGCAGCCACATGCAGAAAACTAAAAGTGGACCCCAGCCTATCACCATGCACCAACATCAACTCAAAATGGATTAAAGACCTTAACATTAAACCTGAATCTCTGAAACTACTGCAGGACAGAGTAGGAGAGACACTTGAACTAATAGGCACAGGAAGGAACTTCCTGAACAGAGTCCCAGGGTCACAACAAATTGGAGAGAGACTCGACAAATGGGACTACCTTAAAATAAAAAGCTTCTGCACAGATAAAGCTATCGCAACCAAGCTAGAAAGACAACCAACTAATTGGGAAAAAATATTTACCAGCAATATATCAGACAAGGGGTTAACATCCTGTATATACAGGGAACTCAAGAAACTAATCCCTCCCAAACCCAACACACCAATTACTAAATGGGCAAGGGAACTAAAGAGGGACTTCTCAAATGAAGAAATAAAAATGGCAAAGAAACACATGAGGAAATGTTCATCATCCCTGGTGGTGAAGGAAATGCAAATAAAGACAACCCTGAGATACCACCTTACCCCAGTCAGAATGTCCCACATCCACAAATCAGCCAACGACAAATGCTGGAGGGGATGTGGAGAACGAGGAACGCTATTACACTGCTGGTGGGAATGTACACTCATACAACCACTTTGGAAAGCAGTCTGGAGGGTCCTTAGAAAGCTAAAGATTGACCTCCCTTACGACCCAGTCATACCACTTCTAGGCATCTACCCTGAACAACAGGAACCAATATACAAGGACACGTGCACCTCCATGTTTATTGCAGCACTGTTCGCAATAGCTAGGATATGGAAACAACCTAGATGCCCCACCACAGATGAATGGATCCAAAAATTGTGGTATCTATACACAATGGAATATTATGCAGCCATTAGAAATGACAAAATAATGGCATTTGCAGGGAAATGGATGGAGCTAGAAGGAATCATGTTGAGCGAGGTAAGCCAAGAACGAAGAGACAAACAGTACATGGTCTCCCTGATAAGTGGATGATGAATCCAAAAGGTTAGGTGATATGACAAAACTAACAGGACTTAAGAAACAAAGCACTCCCACTCATCTGGTTGAACCACTACTAAATATCCCCATGCTGCTGATCACATATATGGTATATAACATATGAGCACCGTTATATATTACAGACTGTGATAGACAATTTGCTCCAGGAAAGTTAGAATGAACTTGTGACTTTAAATGAGCATCATTATTCCACAATACTGTGAATTTCTGGAAATTAAGTAATCACTTAATCACGATCAAAAAAAAAAAAAAAAAAAGAACCTTGGGGAAGGGAGGGAGGGAGGGGATGGTAGGGGGAAAACAATGGAGGGGGTAACAATGTTCAAGAGGAAGTGGAAGTGTACTCATTACCTCACTCATGTAACTGTAACCCTCTGTATAGTATCTCTACAATAAAAAAAATTAAAAAAAAAAAAAAAAGAAAGTGACTTGGGACCAGAGCGCCAGCGGTGCACACCTGTCATCCCAGCTTCTCCAGAGGCTGAGATCTGAGGATCTAGGTTCAAAGCCAGCCCAGGAGCAGGGAAGTCTGTGAGACTCTGATCTCCAATGACCCACCAAAAAAAGCCAGAAAGGGGAGCTGTGGCTCAAGTAGTAGAGCACCAAAAAGTCACCACCCTGGCCTTGAGTTCAAGCCCCCAGGACTGGCACATGTGCATACATGCGTGCACACACAATGCATACATGCATACACATGCACACATGCACACATGCGCACACACACATGCACACACACATGCACACACGCACACACACACTGGAGTGCTTGCCTGGCTCGCCAGGAAGCTCTCTTGGAGCCGCCAGGCCCAGGCCCGGGGTCGGGGGCACAGGTGGCCGCGCAGCCCCGGCCCCAGCCATTTCCATAAAAAAAAAAAAAAAAAAAAAAGCTTCTGCACAGATAAAGCTATCGCAACCAAGCTAGAAAGACAACCAACTAATTGGGAAAAAATATTTACCAGCAATATATCAGACAAGGGGTTAACATCCTGTATATACAGGGAACTCAAGAAACTAATCCCTCCCAAACCCAACACACCAATTACTAAATGGGCAAGGGAACTAAAGAGGGACTTCTCAAATGAAGAAATAAAAATGGCAAAGAAACACATGAGGAAATGTTCATCATCCCTGGTGGTGAAGGAAATGCAAATAAAGACAACCCTGAGATACCACCTTACCCCAGTCAGAATGTCCCACATCCACAAATCAGCCAACGACAAATGCTGGAGGGGATGTGGAGAACGAGGAACGCTATTACACTGCTGGTGGGAATGTACACTCATACAACCACTTTGGAAAGCAGTCTGGAGGGTCCTTAGAAAGCTAAAGATTGACCTCCCTTACGACCCAGTCATACCACTTCTAGGCATCTACCCTGAACAACAGGAACCAATATACAAGGACACATGCACCTCCATGTTTATTGCAGCACTGTTCGCAATAGCTAGGATATGGAAACAACCTAGATGCCCCACCACAGATGAATGGATCCAAAAATTGTGGTATCTATACACAATGGAATATTATGCAGCCATTAGAAATGACAAAATAATGGCATTTGCAGGGAAATGGATGGAGCTAGAAGGAATCATGTTGAGCGAGGTAAGCCAAGAACGAAGAGACAAACAGTACATGGTCT
Source organism: Dipodomys merriami (assembly GCF_024711535.1). Classification (NCBI taxonomy): domain Eukaryota; kingdom Metazoa; phylum Chordata; class Mammalia; order Rodentia; family Heteromyidae; genus Dipodomys; species Dipodomys merriami. The sequence goes on from NW_027202853.1 coordinate 20,119, forward strand.
CCCTGATAAGTGGATGATGAATCCAAAATGTTAGGTGATATGACAAAACTAACAGGACTTAAGAAACAAAGAACTCCCACTCATCTGGTTGAACCACTACTAAATATCCCCATGCTGCTGATCACATATATGGTATATAACATATGAGCACCGTTATATATTATAGACTGTGATAGACAATTTGCTCCAGGAAAGTTAGAATGAACTTGCGACTTTAAATGAGCATCATTATTCCACAATACTGTGAATTTCCGGAAATTAAGTAATCACTTAATCACGATCAAAAAAAAAAAAAAAAAAAAAAAAAGAACCTTGGGGAAGGGAGGGAGGGAGGGGATGGTAGGGGGAAAACAATGGAGGGGGTAACAATGTTCAAGAGGAAGTGGAAGTGTACTCATTACCTCACTCATGTAACTGTAACCCTCTGTATAGTATCTCTACAATAAAAAAAAAATTAAAAAAAAAAAAAAAAACTATAAGAGGAGAAAAAAAAGTTACTGGAAAACAATTGTTTTTTCAGAAGAGGCAAAAATTAAAGATTAATAAAAGTTTTAGAAGAGAAAAAAATTATATATATATATATATATATATATATATATATATATATATATAAGGTAACAAAAAACAAAAAACAAACAAAAAAAAAGAAAAGAAGAAGAAAAAAAAAGTCTTTTGATTTTTTTTTCGGGTGGGGGGGAGGGGTGGGAAGAATCCTGTATCTCCCTTTTGTCTGTAATCAGTCTCTTGTTGGAGTCTCTGGTCAGCTTGAGGTCCTGTGGCTTGATTGGTTTCTTAAGTCGGTTTGTTGGAAGAGGCAGAAAAATGCTCTGCTTTACCCAAGATTTTGAGATCCCCCTCCCAGGTTAGTTTTTTGGGAGGGTGATCTACTTTGAGAATCACAAAAGAGGGGGATGCGGTGATGAGGCTAGGTTCTGGGTAGAGTTGAGGCCTTTCAACAAACAGTAGCTTTTCCCTGGGGCTATTTTGTGATAAAACTCACAGCGCCCAGCCTGGAGCCATTCTCAGGGTTTCTGTTTTTCAATTGATTGTGGTGGCTGCTAGATGGAGGGGCAGCCTCTGGCTCTGTTTACCCTGTGAGGCAAGCCACTCCAATGGCTGGCGCCTGAGCTGGGTGACTTTTCCCTGGATGGAGCTGAGTCTGGCAGGTCCCTTCGCCATTAATTTCTTGTGACCTGCTAAATGACTCGTTTTATTCCAAGGCCTGAGCTGGAGCTAGCAGCTCCTCCGAGCTTTGTCGGTATCCAAGATGGAGATCACTGGTGCTGGGGGGGAGGGGTGGCCTTCCCTCCTCTGCTCCCTGAGAAGGAGTGAGGACGTCGGGCTTGTACTCACGCCGAGTCTTGGATCCTGGGTCGTCTCTGGTCTGCAAACTGTAGGATGAAGATGTTCGCTCCTTGTCGGTTCTTGTTGGTGTTGAGTAGAATCCGCTCGTCAGCTGCATCTGGCTCCTTCGTCCCGGACTCTCTGTGTCTCAGGTTTGACCCCGCGGCGGTGGTCGCCACCGCGACCCTGCCGCCGCGACCCTGCCGCCGCAGTGGCAGCTGCTGGCAGGCGCTCAGATGTGTCTTTTTGCCTTGGCTTCCCCTCTCTTGTCTAACTCTCTGTCCTGTGATGGCACACTTGGTGTGATTCTCTGGATTAGGACTGTTCACTGGAACTCTAAAACTGCTTTCTATGCGAGAGCTTGTTCAGATTCCAGCTTCTCCTCTGCCATCTTCCCAGAACCCCAAGATGACAACTTTTTAAACAAATAGTTCTTTTAATAAGGCTAGGATTTTCTAGGCAGATATAGAGGTCTCAGGCCTGTACTATTATTTCCCATGCCTTTTCCTTCTGTCTATTTTGCCACATTTTAAAAAAAGTGACTCTGGTCCCTTGTTCTTAAAAGGGGATAATGGACAAAGATTCATCTTCTGTCACTTCCTCAAGCTGACAGCGGTGTTGATCCTACCTAGCCACTAACCTCTAACCTTAGCCTTTTTGACAAAGAGGATACCAGGGTTAGATGTCATTAAGAACAACATTTTAACTTTTGACAAATGCACAGACCTTTTTTCTGCCTACAGCAGTGTAGCTTATTTAGCCTTCTGGTTTGCAAAAGGATCTTTCTGGATGGTTTAAGAATGTGATCTCTACTTATCCTAACAATGCCTGAGTTACCTGTGCAGGCTTTCAGACAGATATCAATAGAAACACAGTCTCAGGTTTACAAACGTTTTTCCTGAGCAGATGAATTTCATGTAGCTGGTGTCAGCTCAACAGTTACTGCCAATTAGAGCTTTTGGCACATACAGGGGTTGGAATCTAAAACTATCCTCCACATTTTACAACCTTAGCTTTTTAGTGCTATCACAGATGACTAAATTCCTGTCCCTTACAAGGTAGATAGTCAAAGATATTAGGCATGCTTAAAAACTATCTTCCCTTGACCTCCTGGCTCTGACCAATTTTTGAAAGGCCACGCACAAATGACACTAGGATCTGACATTATTTCTGCCATTCAAGCAGTGGCTTACGGTCTCTGGATGCTCCTCCATTGCTTTCATCCCGGAAGTGTCTTCTCTACACAGGGAAAAACGCCTTATTGGCATTTCTCTTAGTTAGTTGCTGGACTTGAACTCGGGGCCTGAGGGCTGTCCCTCAGCTCTGCAGCTCAAGGCTAGAACACTGCCACTTTTAATCCTAAAGGAACTCTGTTTGCTCTTTCAGCCTTCTGCTAGCTGAGTAGAGATGACAGTTTCACACAGACCTTTTTCTGCCCAGGCTGGCTTCAAACCAGTTTGCAGATCAATGAGTCTCATAAAAGGCCACTTTACTCTAATTTAAAGCAACAAGGTGGTCAACATAGAAGTAACTTTTGAGCATGTTCTTACCAGAATGTAATTAAAGTTACATCTGACAAACTTACAAGAATCCACACTCTTTTGTGGGGATGTGCTGGGAAATGTTAAACAAACAAACAAACAAACCTATGAGAGCAAACTGAAATAGGAATTAAGCAACCATTTTGGTAAGCTTAATTTTTCGTTTTTGCACTTTGAGGCAAATGTTTAGAAAAAATTTACTTTTAAACTTTATATACAGAAATCCATTCCTAATTTCTAAGCCGCCTATTGATCTGTTTTAATATTCTATAGTTTTTAGTTGCATTTTGAAAAATCCTTTGAACTCTTGAGGCTACGTGTCACTCATTTCCTCTTCACTGCTTGTTTTATTTATTTTTTTTAATTTATTTATTTATTTTTATTGTAAAGATACTATACAGAGGGTTACAGTTACATGAGTGAGGTAATGAGTACACTTCCTCTTGAACATTGTTACCCCCTCCATTGTTTTCCCCCTACCATCCCCTCCCTCCCTTCCCCAAGGTTCTTTTTTTTTTTTTTTTTTGATTGTGATTAAGTGATTACTTTATTTCCGGAAATTCACAGTATTGTGGAATAATGATGCTCATTTAAAGTCACAAGTTCATTCTAACTTTCCTGGAGCAAATTGTCTATCACAGTCTGTAATATATAACGGTGCTCATATGTTATATACCATATATGTGATCAGCAGCATGGGGATATTTAGTAGTGGTTCAACAAGATGAGTGGGAGTGCTTTGTTTCTTAAGTCCTGTTAGTTTTGTCATATCACCTAACATTTTGGATTCATCATCCACTTATCAGGGAGACCATGTACTGTTTGTCTCTTCGTTCTTGGCTTACCTCGCTCAACATGATTCCTTCTAGCTCCATCCATTTCCGTACAAATGCCATTATTTTGTCATTTCTAATGGCTGCATAATATTCCATTGTGTATAGATACCACAATTTTTGGATCCATTCATCTGTGGTGGGGCATCTAGGTTGTTTCCATATCCTAGCTATTGCGAACAGTGCTGCAATAAAAATGGAGGTGCACGTGTCCTTGTATAATGGTTCCTGTTGTTCAGGGTAGATGCCTAGAAGTGGTATGACTGGGTCGTAAGGGAGGTCAATCTTTAGCTTTCTAAGGACCCTCCAGACTGCTTTCCAAAGTGGTTGTATGAGTGTACATTCCCACCAGCAGTGTAATAGCGTTCCTCGTTCTCCACATCCCCTCCAGCATTTGTCGTTGGCTGATTTGTGGATGTGGGACATTCTGACTGGGGTAAGGTGGTATCTCAGGGTTGTCTTTATTTGCATTTCCTTCACCACCGGGGATGATGAACATTTCCTCATGTGTTTCTTTGCCATTTTCATTTCTTCATTTGAGAAGTCCCTCTTTAGTTCCCTTGCCCATTTAGTAATTGGTTTGTTGGGTTTGGGAGGGATTCGTTTCTTGAGTTCCCTGTATATACAGGATGTTAACCCCTTGTCTGATATATTGCTGGTAAATATTTTTTCCCAATTAGTTGGTTGTCTTTCTAGCTTGGTTGCGATAGCTTTATCTGTGCAGAAGCTTTTTATTTTAAGGTAGTCCCATTTGTCGAGTCTCTCCAATTTGTTGTGACCCTGGGACTCTGTTCAGGAAGTTCCTTCCTGTGCCTATTAGTTCGAGTGTCTCTCCTACTCTGTCCTGCAGTAGTTTCAGAGATTCAGGTTTAATGTTAAGGTCTTTAATCCATTTTGAGTTGATGTTGGTGCATGGTGATAGGCTGGGGTCCACTTTTAGTTTTCTGCATGTGGCTGCCCAGTTTTCCCAGCACCAGCGGTTGAAGAGGCTGTGTTTCTTTCATTGTATGTCTTTGGCTCCTTTGTCGAATATCAGCTGGCTGTAGGCCTGTGGATTTATTTCTGGATCTTCTATTCTGTTCCATTGGTCTTCGGGTCTGTTTTTGTGCCAGTACCATGCTGTCTTTGTTATTATAGCTCTGTAGTAGAGTTTGAAGTTCGGCATGGATAGCCCTCCCATATTGTCTTTATCCCCTAGAATTGTTTTGGCTATTCTAGGTCTTTTGTTGTTCCATATGAATTTTTGGACTGTTTTCTGTATTTCAGAGATGTACGTCATTGGGATGTTAATAGGAATTGCGTTGAATTTGTATATTAGTTTTGGAAGTATTACCATCTTTACTATATTAAGTCGGCCTATCCAGGAGCATGGGAGGTCTTTCCATTTCCTAGTGTCTTCTGCAATTTCTTTCTTTAACTTTTTATAGTTCTCATTAAATAGTTCTTTTACATCTTTGGTTAGGTTAATTCCTAAATATTTTATTTTTCGGGAGGTTATTGTGAATGGGGTTGCTCCCTTTATTTCCCTCTCTTCCTGTACATTATCAGTGTATAGGAAGGCAACTGATTTTTGTGGGTTTATTTTGTATCCTGCTATTTTGCCAAAGTGATTTATGATTTCTAAGAGTTTGGGGATGGAGTTTTTGGGATCTTGGAGGTATAGTATCATGTCGTCTGCAAAAAGGGATAGTTTAACTTCTTCTTTTCCTATGCGGATCCCTTTAATGTCTTTTTCTTGCCTTATTGCCCTGGCTAAGGGTTCTAGGACTATATTGAAGAGGAGTGGAGACAGTGGGCATCCTTGCCTTGTTCCTGATTTTAGGAGAATTGGTTGTAGCTTTTCCCCATTAAGTATAATATTGGCTATTGGTCTGTCATAAATGACTTTTATTGTTTTTAGAAATGTTCCTTCTATTCCTATTTTCTCCAGAGCTTTTAGCATGAATGAATGTTGAATTTTGTCAAAGGCCTTTTCTGCATCTGTAGCGATAATCATGTGATTCTTGACCCTGGCTCTGTTGATATGTTGGATTACATTTATTGACTTACGTATGTTAAACCATCCCTGTGTCTCTGGGATGAAGCCTACCTGGTCATAGTGAATTATTTTTTTTATGTGTTTCTGGATTCTGTTAGCTAGAATCTTGTTAAGGATCTTTGCATCTGTGTTCATCAAGGAGATTGGCCTGTAATTCTCCTTTTTGGTTGGGTCTTTGCCTGGTTTGGGGATGAGTGTGATATTGGCTTCGTAGAATGAGTTTGGGACAGCTCCTTCCTTCTCTGTTTCTCTGAAGAGCTTGAGGAGTATGGGTATTAGTTCTTGTTTGAAGGTCTTATAGAATTCTGCTGTGAATCCATCTGGTCCTGGGCTTTTTTTTGTTGGAAGACTTTTGATAGCTTCCTGTATCTCATTATAGGATATTGGCTTATTTAATTGGTTAACTTCTTCTTTGCTCAGTTTGGGCAACTTGTATTTCTCTAAAAATGCATCCATTTCTGCCCGATTTTCTTCCTTTAGAGAGTATAGCTTTTGAAAGTAGTCTGTTAGAATTGTTTGGATATCTTGGGTACGTGTGGTGATGTTTCCCGTGGCATCCCTAATCCTATTAATATGGGTTTCCTCTCTTCTTTTTTTAATTAATCTAGCCAATGGGCCATCAATTTTGTTTATTTTTTCAAAGAACCAGCTTTTTGTTTGGTTTATTTTGGTTATGGTTTTCTGATTTTCTAATTGGTTAATCTCTGCTTTTAATTTGGTTATCTGGCTTCTTCTAGTAGCTTTAGGTCCCATTTTTTCCTGTTTTTCTAGCTGTTTTAATTGCAACATGAGATTATTTACTTGGTTGGTCTCCATTCTCTTGATGTGGGCACTGAGGGCAATAAATTTGCCCCTCAGGACTGCTTTTGCTGTGTCCCACAAGTTTCTTTGTGAGGTGTTTTCATTTTCATTGAGTTGTAGGAAATGCTTTATTTCTTCTCTGATCTCTTCTGTTATCCAGGCATTGTTAAGGAGTGTGCTGTTCAATTTCCATGTATTGGAGAAATTTCTGCGGTATGCTTTGTTATTGAGAGCTAGCTTGATTCCACTGTGGTCAGATAGGATACAGGGGATTATGTCGATCCCTTTGTATTTGCTTAAGTTCCTTGCATGAACTATGATATGGTCTATTTTGGAGAAAGTTCCGTGAGCTGCTGAGAAGAATGTGTACTGTGTTGTTTTAGGGTGAAATACTCGGTTGATGTCAGTTAATTCCGCTTGCAGTATGGCCTCTCTTAATTCGGTAGCTTCTTTGCCAATCCTCTGGTTGGTAGACCTGTCCTTTGGTGAGAGTGGTGTGTTAAAGTCTCCTAGTATTATGGTATTGGGATCTATTTTATTCTGTAAGTTTGAGAGCATTTGTTTGACATATCTGGGTGCACCAATATTTGGGGCATATAAGTTGATGATGGTTATATCCTCCTCTTGGATTGTTCCCTTTATTAATATGTAGTGTCCGTCCTTGTCTTTCTGTACTGATTTTAATGAAAAGTTTATTTTGTCAGATATCAGGATAGCTACACCTGCTTTCTTACTGGGGGCGTTTGATTGGTAGATCCTTTTCCACCCCTTCACTCTGAGTTTGTTTGTATGTTTGGCTGAGAGGTGGGTCTCCTGAAGGCAACAGATGGATGGGTCTTGTTTTCTTATCCAGTCCTCAGTTCGTTTTCTTTGAATTGGCGAATTCAGCCCATTTATATTAAGAGAAAGTATAGAGAGATGCATTGTTGTCCCTGCCATTCCGTTTTCCTAAGTTTTTCTTTTTTCCTTTCCTCCTGTGCTTGCTCAGTTAGACTTTGAGTAACGCCTGTTTGGGGCAGGCCCCAGTTCCTGGCTGCTTTCTTCAGGTTGTGTCCCCCCTCTTAGAATTCTTTGTAATGCTGGCTTAATGTTTATGTATTCATTTAGTTTTTCTTTGCTATTAAAAGTTTTCAGTTCTCCATCAAATGTGAATGCTAGCTTTGCCGGGTAGATCAGTCTGGGTTGGCAGTTATTGGCTCTCAGGGCTCGTATGGTGCTTTCCCAGGCTTTTCTTGCATTCATTGTTTGTGTGGAGAGATCTGCAGTAATTCTTATTTTTTTCCCATTGTAGTATAGCTCCTTCTTCATTTTTGCTGCATGCAGGATTGTTTCCTTATTATTCAGATCTATCATTTTTACTATAATGTGTCTAGAAGTGTTTCTCCTGGGGTCTTGCTTGTTGGGTGTTCGATAAGCTTTTGTGATGTAGTTAAGATGGTCGTTTTTGAGGTGGGGAAAATTTTCATTGATTATCTTGTTAAATAGGTGTTGCATTCCCTTGCTCTGGAATTCCTCACCTTCGTCCACTCCAATTATGCGAAGGTTCAATTTTTTAGCATTATCTGCTTGCTCTTGAATATCCCTTTGGTTTAATTTGAGTAATTTTTCCATATCTGTCACTTTTTGGTCCAGTTGGTGTATTCTGTCTTCTGTATCTGACACTCGACCTTCCATTTCATTCACTCTGTTGACAGTGGCTTCTATTGTGGTTTGCATGGAGGAAATGGATCCCTTTATGGATTCAATGTTGGTTCTCAGAGTACTGATCTCACCTCTCAATGAGGTATGCATTACCTCTAATTTGGCGTTTATCTCACTTCTTACTGAGGTTTGTGCAGCTTCTATTTTTGCATGCATCTCTTGTTTGATACCCTGTATCTCTTTGGATAGTTCATCCTTGTGCTCTTTCAATTTCTGATCAATTTCTCGCTTTATTTCTTGAGTCATTGCCTCCAGCAACCCTTGGAAGTAGCCTTTGTGTTCCATTCCTGCTTTGCTCCCACTGGGGCTCTCCCCTGTGTGGCTGCTGGCTTTTGAGGTGAGCTTGCTGTCCTGGGTGGTAGTAAACCTTGTGATTTTTCTCTGTGATTTTCGCATGGAGGTTCAGGAGACTGCTCTTCAATTTTGTTTTGGTGTGTCTGTCTTTGCTTGGTTGCTGATTCTGTATTGGTAGAGAGAGTCTGTGCCTGATCTGGGTTCTGTTGGGAGCCTATTTCCAGCTGCTATTCTGACTTACTTAGGATTCTCAGCTCTCTGCTGTAGATTGCTGGCAGTTCCCGCCTTTGGAAGGGTTGAGCAGCCTAGACTGCTTGTGTTTGCTCCTACGGGTGCTCTTGTGAAGAACAGATGCTCTGGATGCACTCTCCCAAATGCTGGAGTCTGCTATGGGCTCCTGATGTGTTTTTGTTTGTTTGTTTTGGGCTGGTTGTGGGCTTGAACTCTAGGTTTGGGTGCTGTCCCTCAGCTTTTCAGCTCAAGGATGGCACCCTACCGTTTGAGCCACAGCACCACTTCTGACCCTTTTTGCTTTTGTGATGCTGAGGAATCAGATCCAGGGCCTCATACATCCAAGACTATTACTCTATTGCTGAGCCGCCTTAACAGTCTGAGCTCCTGCTTACTATCAGGTGCTGGCAGCCTGTGTTGCCCAATTCCCAGTCTAGGGTATATGGGTGGAGTTTTGGTGGGGTTTGGGCTTCTCTTGTCCTGGGCCTCCAGGTCTTTTGTTGTCACAGGCGTGCTTCCCGGGGGAGTGTTTTTTCCTGGTTTTCTCCCCTCTGTTGAGGCGTATGCTCAGCTTTTTACTTCAATTGGGAGGAGTTGGTTGTGTTGTTCAGACGCCGGATCCCCGGGCCTGGTTCCGGCCCCAGCCTGGAGCGCGCTTGTTAGGCCTGTGCTGATGTGTATACCACCTAGGTTATGCAGCCTGGAGCGCACTCGTTAGGCCTGTGCTGATGTGTATACCACCTAGGTTGTACAGCCTGGGGGACACAGTTCAAATTTCTTCTACTGTTGTTAGTCTTGACCCAGGGGCGCTGTTCCTGGCTTGGGCATTTAAGCTCCCTTCCAGGGGTGCTCTTGCTCTAGCCTGGCCAGCTGAGTGTGCTCCACGGGCTGGTGGAGCTCTCAAACAGTTCCCAGTTTTAGTGGGTCCTGTGGTCCGGGTGTTAGGGTAGGGAGTCTAGGTCAGGGTCTGGGGATTCCCTCCAGCTCTGGTCTCCCTTGAGGGATACACTTCCCCTGTGGGGTACTCACCCTGGAGCTGGTTGTTTCTGTGTGGTGTAGGTCGTCAGTTGTTGTTGCAATCCGGGCTGGGTTGGGCGGTGGTGGCTCTGTGTGATTCTTTTCTGTCTCTGCCTCTGTCGAAGCTGTCGGGTCAAGAGTGTCCCCGCTCAGACAGCTTCTTCGTGGTACCTCTGGGGCCCGAGTGGCCCCGCCGGGTCGTTGCGATCGTGATTGGGCGGGCGGGTGGGTGGTCTGCAGACAGTTCCCTTTGTGCGCTGCTGGCGGTTTTGGCGGGATGGAACCTCTCTGCTCGGGTGGAGAGTGCCGGGTCGTTGCGATCGCTATCGGGCGGGCGCGCTGCTGGTGCCGAGCGGCTTTGGCGCTGCTCAGGTGGAGAGTGAGGGGTGGGGGTGGGATCCTCGTGGAGACTCCCGGCTGGTAGGCTTCTCTGTTCCTGGCAATCCGCTGTTCTGTAAACCAGTACCTGGTGATCTGAAAGCGGCCCCCTGTGTCTCTGCTGTGTCTCTTGGGGCTCCCGCAGCCCCCGCCGGGCCGGCTGGCCGGCGGCTTGGCGCACTGCCGCGCGGCCAGTAAAGGTTGGGGGAAGGGTCTTCGCTTTTCTTCTGAAATTCTTCTTTTCCTCTGTTTCTTTTTTGTTATTCTCCGCCTCTGGTTTTTCTCTGAGTGTTCGTCTTTTTGTTGTTGTCGGTCTCTTGGGGAGATTAAGCGTTGGAGCTCGAACTCTCTTTTTGGTTGGAGAGAGCTCTGGCGTTTCCCTACTGCCCCGTCGCCATCTTGGTCCCCCCCTCCTCCGTACCCAGGCTTTTCTTGCATTCATTGTTTGTGTGGAGAGATCTGCAGTGATTCTACTTTGTTTCCCGTTGTAGTATAGCTCCTTCTTCATTTTTGCTGCATGCAGGATTGTTTCCTTATTATTCAGATCTATCATTTTTACTATAATGTGTCTGGAAGTGTTTCTCCTGGGGTCTTGCTTGTTGGGTGTTCGATAAGCTTTTGTGATGTAGTTAAGATGGTTGTTTTTGAGGTGGGGAAAATTTTCATTGATTATCTTGTTAAATAGGTGTTGCATTCCCTTGCTCTGGAATTCCTCACCTTCTTCCACTCCAGTTATGCGAAGGTTAAAATTTTTAGCATTATCTGCTGGCTCTTGAATTTCCCTTTGGTTTAATTTGAGTGTTTTTTCCATATCTGTCACTTTTTGGTCCAGTTGGTGTATTCTGTATTCTGTATCTGACACTCTACCTTCCCTTTCATTCACTCTGTTGATCGTGGCTTCTATTGTGGTTTGCATGGAGGAAATGGATCCCTTAATGGATTCGATGTTGGTTCTCAGAGTACTGATCTCACCTCTCAATGAGGTATGCATTACCTCTAATTTGGCATTTATCTCACTTCTTACTGAGGTTTGTGCGGCTTCTATTTTTGCTTCCAACTCTTGTTTCATATCCTGTGTCTCTTTTGATAGTTCATCCTTGTGCTCTTTCAATTTCTGATCAATTTCTCACTTTATTTCTTGAGTCATTGCCTCCAGCAACCCTTGGATGTAGCTTTTGTCTTCCATTCCTGCTTTGCTCCCACTGCGGCTCTCCCCTGTGTGGCTGCTGGCTTTTGAGGTGAGCTTGCTGTCCTGGGTGGTAGTAAACCTTGTGATTTTTCTCTGTGATTTTCGCATGGAGGTTCAGGAGACTGCTCTTCAATTTTGTTTTGGTGTGTCTGTCTTTGCTTGGTTGCTGATTCTGTATTGGTAGAGAGAGTCTGTGCCTGATCTGGGTTCTGTTGGGAGCCTATTTCCAGCTGCTATTCTGACTTACTTAGGATTCTCAGCTCTCTGCTGTAGATTGCTGGCAGTTCCCCCCTTTGGAAGGGTTGAGCAGCCTAGACTGCTTGTGTTTGCTCCTACGGGTGCTCTTGTGAAGATCAGATGCTCTGGATGCACTCTCTCAAATGCTGGAGTCTGCTATGGGCTCCTGATGTGTTTTTGTTTGTTTGTTTTGGGCTGGTTGTGGGCTTGAACTCTAGGTTTGGGTGCTGTCCCTCTGCTCTTCAGCTCAAGGCTGGCACCCTACCATTTGAGCCACAGCACCACTTCTGACCCTTTTTGCTTTTGTGATGCTGAGGAATCAGATCCAGGGCCTCATACATCCAAGACTATTACTCTATTGCTGAGCCGCCTTAACAGTCTGAGCTCCTGCTTACTATCAGGTGCTGGCAGCCTGTGTTGCCCAATTCCCAGTCTAGGGTATATGGGTGGAGTTTTGGTGGGGTTTGGGCTTCTCTTGTCCTGGGCCTCCAGGTCTTTTGTTGTCACAGGCGTGCTTCCCGGGGGAGTGTTGTTTCCTGGTTTTCTCCCCTCTGTTGAGGCGTATGCTCAGCTTTTTACTTCAGTTGGGAGGAGTTGATCGTGTTGTTCAGGCGCTGGATCCCCGGGCCTGGTTCCAGCCCCAGCCTGGAGCACGCTCCTTAGGCCTGTGCTGATGTGTATACCACCTAGGTTATGCAGCCTGGAGCGCACTCGTTAGGCCTGTGCTGATGTGTATACCACCTAGGTTTTATAGCCTGGGGGACACAATTCAAATTTCTTCTACTGTTGGTAGTCTTGGGCATTTAAGCTCCCTTCCAGGGGCACTCTTGCTCTAGCCTGGCCAGCTGAGTGTGGTCTTCGGGCTGGTGGAGATCTCAAACATTTCCCAGTTTTAGTGGGTCCTGTGGTCCGGGTGTTGGGGTAGGGAGTCTAGGTCAGGGTCTGGGGATTCCCTCCAGCTCTGGTCTCCTTTGAGGGATACACTTCCCCTGTGGGGTACTCACCCTGGAGCTGGTTGTTTCTGTGTGGTGTAGGTCATCAGTTGTTGTTGCAATCCGAGTTCAGTTGGGGTGATTGCGGGCTGGGTTGGGCGGTGATGGCTCTGTGTGATTCTTTTCTGTCTCTGCCTCTGTCGAAGCTGTCAGGTCAAAAGTGTCCACGCTCAGGCAGCTTCTTCACAGTGCCTCTGGGGCCCGGGCATCCCCGCCGGGTTGTTGCGATGGCGATTGGGCAGGTGGTCTGCCGACAGGTCCCTTTGTCGCGCTGCTGTTGCCGAGCAGCTTTGGCGGGATGGAGCCTCTCTGCTCGGGTGGAGAGTGAGGGGTGGGGGTGGGATCCTCGTGGAGACTCCCTGCTGGTAGGTTTCTCTGTTCCTGGTGTTCTGCTATTCTGAAAACCGGTACCTGGTGATCTGCAGGCGGCCCCCTGTGTCTCTGGGGCTCTGGCAGCCCCCGCCGTGCCGGCTGGCCGCCGGCTTGGCGCACTGCCGCGCAGCCAGTAAAGGTTGGGGGGGTGGTCTTCGCTTTTCTCTGTTCTGAAATTCTTCTTTTCCTCTCTTTCTTTTTTTGTTATTTTCCGCCTCTGGTTTTTCTCTGAGTGTTCGCCTTTTTGTTGTTGTCGGTCTCTTGGGGAGATTAAGCATTGGAACTCGAACTCTCTTTTTGGTTGGAGAGAGCTGTGGCGTTTCCCTACTGCCCCGTCGCCATCTTGTTCCCCCCTCAAATATTTCTATTTTTAAGAAATATATTTTTATTGTAAAAATACTGTACAAATGTGTTAGTTACATGAGCAAGGTAAGTATATTTCCTATCAAGCATTATTGCTTCCTCTTTTGTTTTTCCCCTACCATCCCTTCCCTCTCGCCTCTATAACTACACTCCTCCTCCCCCCCCACCTAAATTATAAAGTTCGTTTTTTAACATATTGTCTTATACATCTCAGTTACAATGGGTCAACCTGAATCCCTATTTAAGCATTTTGTTTTTCCCTCCCCCTCCCCAAATTAGAGAATTGTATATACAAGATTCAGGGCACCGACATCAAATATAGTGAAAATAAGGGTTATACCATAGGGGTGGAACATACAAAGAAACAAAAAAATCACAAGGTACATTGTAAATACTTTAGAAACAATAGCAAGGGGAAAAAAAACAACCTGTGTCCCTATCTTTTGGTTCATTTCACTTAACACGTCTTATCTAGTCATAAGAAATACATTTTAGAAAAAGAAATACATTACAGTATCTTTTTTTATATTTGCAAAATCCATTATTATTTGGGAACATGACCTAGTGTTTGAAAACTAAGCAAATAAAGGTTTATCCAAATATACATATTTCCCTTGGATTTTAAGAACAAGGTAGTGTTATTTTCATCCTAATGCAAACCAAATGATCCACTAGTCACAAACACATCAAGATAACAAACAAGTAATGAATAAGAACGATTTTTTGGAATCCTTGCAGAATGGTCTAATTTTCTATTTCATTGTAATTTCCCTTTCAGTACAATATGTAATTGGGAGTTACAGAATTCCAACCTGTAAGTTTAATGTCCTGGTTTTTGTGTTTCTCTCTCTCTCTCTCTCTCTCTCTCTCTCTCTCTCTCTCTCTCTCTCTCTCTCTCTCTCTCTCTCTCTCTCTCTCTCTCTATCTCTTTCTCTCTCTCTCTCTCTCTCTCTCTGTCTCTCTGTCTCTCTCTCTCTCTGTAATTAGAATAGTGCCCATAAATACTAAAGCATTATTTATATACTTCTATAATGTGATATATATATGTATTTTTCTATATAGAAAAATAAATTATGTTCAATAAGAGATCCAAATAAGTTTTGTTATGTCTTTGATCACCAAGGACTTCAGTTTTGCAAAAATATATGGTATATTACATATATCTATACCAATGTACATTGGATATTACATATATTTATACCCATTCAAGTACTGCTGCTTACAAGTATTCTAGTTTTTCCCAACATTTTCAATCATGGTTAAAAATTGCCCATAGTTGCCAAGCACCAATGGCTCACGCCTATAATCCTAGCTACTCATGAGGCTGAGATATAAAGATTGCAGTTCAAAACCAGCCCATTCAGGAAAGTCCATGAGACTCTTATCTGCAATTAATCACTTGAAAACCAGAAGTAACACTGTGGCTCAAGTGGTAGAGCACCAGCCTTGAGTTGAATCACTGAGGAGCTGAATCTCTGAGGGACAGTGCGTAGGCCCAGAGTTCAAGCCCCATGACCAAAAAAATAAAAACTAAAACTAAAACTAAAACTAAAACTTTTTTGAACATGGTCAAACACAGATAAAAATAAACTGGCTGGTATAGTTAATTCTTCCTTAAGAAAAAAATACTTTGTGTTTGGGTTTAGAAACACTATTAGAAGATCATTTTTGCCATAACATCATTTTGGTGCAAGTTAAAATGTTTGGCCTGAAAAAATGATGCTTTGTGGTCATTATGAAAATTTGTTGTAAATCATAACTGCAACTGAAGAGTGTTCTCTTCTGTGGTGAAGTTCTTCACATGACTCAATGATAAAGTCATCTAAGATGACATATACATTCACTCACAATCTTTCAACAAATCTAAGCAGTCAGACTGAGCATGGTGGATATTGCTAGTATGGAATGTAGCATGCAAAATGGAATAGCAGAAACCTGAGGGGAAGCTTCAGACCACAGCAACTATCGTGGGTTGAACTCATGTCCCTGATGAATTGATGTTGAAGGCCTCGCCACTAAGTTTCCAAGGTTATGCTGTAGGATAATACCTTCCCCTCAACAGCTGTATAGTGTCTTATCAAGTTCTACCAATAGATTTGTTTCTAGACTATGACTATACTAGATTAATCAAAACCTAAAAATCTGAAACATTCCAGTATACTGGACTAAACTTTTCTTTCCATCCTACACTCAGATGTAGGGAGAATTTAAAAAGATGCTCTGGGGGGGGGACCAAGATGGCGACGGGGCAGTAGGGAAACGCCACAGCTCTCTCCAACCAAAAAGAGAGTTCGAGCTCCAACGCTTAATCTCCCCAAGAGACCGACAACAACAAAAAGACGAACACTCAGAGAAAAACCAGAGGCGGAGAATAACAAAAAAGAAACAGAGGAAAAGAAGAATTTCAGAAGAAAAGCGAAGACCCCTCCCCCAACCTTTACTGGCCGCGCGGCAGTGCGCCAAGCCGCCGGCCAGCCGGCCCGGCGGGGGCTGCGGGAGCCCCAAGCGACACAGCAGAGACACAGGGGGCCGCTTTCAGATCACCAGGTACTGGTTTACAGAACAGCGGATCGCCAGGAACAGAGAAGCCTACCAGCCGGGAGTCTCCACGAGGATCCCACCCCCACCCCTCACTCTCCACCTGAGCAGAGAGGCTCCATCCCGCCAAAGCCGCTCGGCACCAGCAGCGCGCCCGCCCGATCGCGATCGCAACGACCCGGCACTCTCCACCCGAGCAGAGAGGTTCCATCCCGTCAAAACCGCCAGCAGCGCGCAAAGGGAACTGTCTGCAGACCACCCACCCGCCCGCCCGATCACGATCACAACGACCCGGCGGGGCCACTCGGGCCCCAGAGGTACCGCGAAGAAGCTGTCTGAGCGGGGACACTCTTGACCCGACAGCTTCGACAGAGGCAGAGACAGAAAAGAATCACACAGAGCCACCACCGCCCAACCCAGCCCGGATTGCAACAACAACTGACGACCTACACCACACAGAAACAACCAGCTCCAGGGTGAGTACCCCACAGGGGAAGTGTATCCCTCAAGGGAGACCAGAGCTGGAGGGAATCCCCAGACCCTGACCTAGACTCCCTACCCCAACACCCGGACCACAGGACCCACTAAAACTGGGAACTGTTTGAGAGCTCCACCAGCCCGTGGAGCACACTCAGCTGGCCAGGCTAGAGCAAGAGCACCCCTGGAAGGGAGCTTAAATGCCCAAGCCAGGAACAGCGCCCCTGGGTCAAGACTACCAACAGTAGAAGAAATTTGAACTGTGTCCCCCAGGCTGTATAACCTAGGTGGTATACACATCAGCACAGGCCTAACAAGCGCGCTCCAGGCTGGGGCCGGAACCAGGCCCGGGGATCCGGCGCCTGAACAACACAACCAACTCCTCCCAATTGAAGTAAAAAGCTGAGCATACGCCTCAACAGAGGGGAGAAAACCAGGAAACAACACTCCCCCGGGAAGCACACCTGTGACAACAAAAGACCTGGAGGCCCAGGACAAGAGAAGCCCAAACCCCACCAAAACTCCACCCATATACCCTAGACTGGGAATTGGGCAACACAGGCTGCCAGCACCTGATAGTAAGCAGGAGCTCAGACTGTTAAGGCGGCTCAGCAATAGAGTGATAGTCTTGGATGTATGAGGCCCTGGATCTGATTCCTCAGCATCACAAAAGCAAAAAGGGCCAGAAGTGGTGCTGTGGCTCAAACGGTAGGGTGCCAGCCTTGAGCTGAAAAGCTGAGGGACAGCACACAAACCTAGAGTTCAAGCCCACAACCAGCCCAAAACAAATAAACAAAAACACATCAGGAGCCCATAGCAGACTCCAGCATTTGGGAGAGTGCATCCAGAGCATCTGTTCTTCACAAGAGCACCCGTAGGAGCAAACACAAGCAGTCTAGGCTGCTCAACCCTTCCAAAGGCGGGAACTGTCAGCAATCTACAGCAGAGAGCTGAGAATCCTAAGTAAGTCAGAATAGCAGCTGGAAATAGGCTCCCAACAGAACCCAGATCAGGCACAGACTCTCTCTACCAATACAGAATCAGCAACCAAGCAAAGACAGACACACCAAAACAAAATTGAAGAGCAGTCTCCTGAACCTCCATGCGAAAATCACAGAGAAAAATCACAAGGTTTACTACCACCCAGGACAGCAAGCTCACCTCAAAAGCCAGCAGCCACACAGGGGAGAGCCCCAGTGGGAGCAAAGCAGGAATGGAAGACAAAGGCTACTTCCAAGGGTTGCTGGAGGCAATGACTCAAGAAATAAAGCGAGAAATTTATCAGAAATTGAAAGAGCACAAGGATGAACTATCCAAAGAGATACAGGGTATCAAACAAGAGATGCATGCAAAAATAGAAGCTGCACAAACCTCAATAAGAAGTGAGATAAACGCCAAATTAGAGGTAATGCATACCTCATTGAGAGGTGAGATCAGTACTCTGAGAACCAACATTGAATCCATAAAGGGATCCATTTCCTCCATGCAAACCACAATAGAAGCCACTGTCAACAGAGTGAATGAAATGGAAGGTCGAGTGTCAGATACAGAAGACAGAATACACCAACTGGACCAAAAAGTGACAGATATGGAAAAATTACTCAAATTAAACCAAAGGGATATTCAAGAGCAAGCAGATAATGCTAAAAAATTTAACCTTCGCATAATTGGAGTGGACGAAGGTGAGGAATTCCAGAGCAAGGGAATGCAACACCTATTTAACAAGATAATCAATGAAAATTTTCCCCACCTCAAAAACGACCATCTTAACTACATCACAAAAGCTTATCGAACACCCAACAAGCAAGACCCCAGGAGAAACACTTCTAGACACATTATAGTAAAAATGATAGATCTGAATAATAAGGAAACAATCCTGCATGCAGCAAAAATGAAGAAGGAGCTATACTACAATGGGAAAAAAATAAGAATTACTGCAGATCTCTCCACACAAACAATGAATGCAAGAAAAGCCTGGGAAAGCACCATACGAGCCCTGAGAGCCAATAACTGCCAACCCAGACTGATCTACCCGGCAAAGCTAGCATTCACATTTGATGGAGAACTGAAAACTTTTAATAGCAAAGAAAAACTAAATGAATACATAAACATTAAGCCAGCATTACAAAGAATTCTAAGAGGGGGGACACAACCTGAAGAAAGCAGCCAGGAACTGGGGCCTGCCCCAAACAGGCGTTACTCAAAGTCTAACTGAGCAAGCACAGGAGGAAAGGAAAAAAGAAAAACTTAGGAAAACGGAATGGCAGGGACAACAATGCATCTCTCTATACTTTCTCTTAATATAAATGGGCTGAATTCGCCAATTCAAAGAAAACGAACTGAGGACTGGATAAGAAAACAAGACCCATCCATCTGTTGCCTTCAGGAGACCCACCTCTCAGCCAAACATACAAACAAACTCAGAGTGAAGGGGTGGAAAAGGATCTACCAATCAAACGCCCCCAGTAAGAAAGCAGGTGTAGCTATCCTGATATCTGACAAAATAAACTTTTCATTAAAATCAGTACAGAAAGACAAGGACGGACACTACATATTAATAAAGGGAACAATCCAAGAGGAGGATATAACCATCATCAACTTATATGCCCCAAATATTGGTGCACCCAGATATGTCAAACAAATGCTCTCAAACTTACAGAATAAAATAGATCCCAATACCATAATACTAGGAGACTTTAACACACCACTCTCACCAAAGGACAGGTCTACCAACCAGAGGATTGGCAAAGAAGCTACCGAATTAAGAGAGGCCATACTTCAAGCGGAATTAACTGACATCTACCGAGTATTTCACCCTAAAACAACACAGTACACATTCTTCTCAGCAGCTCACGGAACTTTCTCCAAAATAGACCATATCATAGTTCATGCAAGGAACTTAAGCAAATACAAAGGGATCGACATAATCCCCTGTATCCTATCTGACCACAGTGGAATCAAGCTAGCTCTCAATAACAAAGCATACCGCAGAAATTTCTCCAATACATGGAAATTGAACAGCACACTCCTTAACAATGCCTGGATAACAGAAGAGATCAGAGAAGAAATAAAGCACTTCCTACAACTCAATGAAAATGAAAACACCTCACAAAGAAACTTGTGGGACACAGCAAAAGCAGTCCTGAGGGGCAAATTTATTGCCCTCAGTGCCCACATCAAGAGAATGGAGACAGACCAAGTAAATAACCTCATGTTGCAATTAAAACAGCTAGAAAAACAGGAAAAAATGGAACCTAAAGCTACTAGAAGAAGCCAGATAACCAAATTAAAAGCAGAGATTAACCAATTAGAAAATCAGAAAACCATAACCAAAATAAACCAAACAAAAAGCTGGTTCTTTGAAAAAATAAACAAAATTGATGGCCCATTGGCTAGATTAATTAAAAAAAGAAGAGAGGAAACCCATATTAATAGGATTAGGGATGCCACGGGAAACATCACCACACGTACCCAAGATATCCAAACAATTCTAACAGACTACTTTCAAAAGCTATACTCTCTAAAGGAAGAAAATCGGGCAGAAATGGATGCATTTTTAGAGAAATACAAGTTGCCCAAACTGAGCAAAGAAGAAGTTAACCAATTAAATAAGCCAATATCCTATAATGAGATACAGGAAGCTATCAAAAGTCTTCCAACAAAAAAAAGCCCAGGACCAGATGGATTCACAGCAGAATTCTATAAGACCTTTAAACAAGAACTAATACCCATACTCCTCAAGCTCTTCAGAGAAACAGAGAAGGAAGGAGCTATCCCAAACTCATTCTACGAAGCCAATATCACACTCATCCCCAAACCAGGCAAAGACCCAACCAAAAAGGAGAATTACAGGCCAATCTCCTTGATGAACACAGATGCAAAGATCCTTAACAAGATTCTAGCTAACAGAATCCAGAAACACATAAAAACAATAATTCACTATGACCAGGTAGGCTTCATCCCAGAGACACAGGGATGGTTTAACATACGTAAGTCAATAAATGTAATCCAACATATCAACAGAGCCAAGGTCAAGAATCACATGATTATCGCTACAGATGCAGAAAAGGCCTTTGACAAAATTCAACATTCATTCATGCTAAAAGCTCTGGAGAAAATAGGAATAGAAGGAACATTTCTAAAAACAATAAAAGCCATTTATGACAGACCAATAGCCAATATTATACTTAATGGGGAAAAGCTACAACCAATTCTCCTAAAATCAGGAACAAGGCAAGGATGCCCACTGTCTCCACTCCTCTTCAATATAGTCCTAGAACCCTTAGCCAGGGCAATAAGGCAAGAAAAAGATATTAAAGGGATCCTCATAGGAAAAGAAGAAGTTAAACTATCCCTTTTTGCAGACGACATGATACTATACCTCCACGATCCCAAAAACTCCATCCCCAAACTCTTAGAAATCATAAATCACTTTGGCAAAATAGCAGGATACAAAATAAACCCACAAAAATCAGTTGCCTTCCTATACACTGATAATGTACAGGAAGAGAGGGAAATAAAGGGAGCAACCCCATTCACAATAACCTCCCGAAAAATAAAATATTTAGGAATTAACCTAACCAAAGATGTAAAAGAACTATTTAATGAGAACTATAAAAAGTTAAAGAAAGAAATTGCAGAAGACACTAGGAAATGGAAAGACCTCCCATGCTCCTGGATAGGCCGACTTAATATAGTAAAGATGGTAATACTTCCAAAACTAATATACAAATTCAACGCAATTCCTATTAAAATCCCAATGACGTACATCACTGAAATACAGAAAACAGTCCAAAAATTCATATGGAACAACAAAAGACCTAGAATAGCCAAAACAATTCTAGGGGATAAAGACAATATGGGAGGGCTATCCATGCCGAACTTCAAACTCTACTACAGAGCTATAATAACAAAGACAGCATGGTACTGGCACAAAAACAGACCCGAAGACCAATGGAACAGAATAGAAGACCCAGAAATAAATCCACAGGCCTACAGCCAGCTGATATTCGACAAAGGAGCCAAAGACATACAATGGAAGAAACACAGCCTCTTCAACCGCTGGTGCTGGGAAAACTGGGCAGCCACATGCAGAAAACTAAAAGTGGACCCCAGCCTATCACCATGCACCAACATCAACTCAAAATGGATTAAAGACCTTAACATTAAACCTGAATCTCTGAAACTACTGCAGGACAGAGTAGGAGAGACACTTGAACTAATAGGCACAGGAAGGAACTTCCTGAACAGAGTCCCAGGGTCACAACAAATTGGAGAGAGACTCGACAAATGGGACTACCTTAAAATAAAAAGCTTCTGCACAGATAAAGCTATCGCAACCAAGCTAGAAAGACAACCAACTAATTGGGAAAAAATATTTACCAGCAATATATCAGACAAGGGGTTAACATCCTGTATATACAGGGAACTCAAGAAACTAATCCCTCCCAAACCCAACACACCAATTACTAAATGGGCAAGGGAACTAAAGAGGGACTTCTCAAATGAAGAAATAAAAATGGCAAAGAAACACATGAGGAAATGTTCATCATCCCTGGTGGTGAAGGAAATGCAAATAAAGACAACCCTGAGATACCACCTTACCCCAGTCAGAATGTCCCACATCCACAAATCAGCCAACGACAAATGCTGGAGGGGATGTGGAGAACGAGGAACGCTATTACACTGCTGGTGGGAATGTACACTCATACAACCACTTTGGAAAGCAGTCTGGAGGGTCCTTAGAAAGCTAAAGATTGACCTCCCTTACGACCCAGTCATACCACTTCTAGGCATCTACCCTGAACAACAGGAACCAATATACAAGGACACGTGCACCTCCATGTTTATTGCAGCACTGTTCGCAATAGCTAGGATATGGAAACAACCTAGATGCCCCACCACAGATGAATGGATCCAAAAATTGTGGTATCTATACACAATGGAATATTATGCAGCCATTAGAAATGACAAAATAATGGCATTTGCAGGGAAATGGATGGAGCTAGAAGGAATCATGTTGAGCGAGGTAAGCCAAGAACGAAGAGACAAACAGTACATGGTCTCCCTGATAAGTGGATGATGAATCCAAAATGTTAGGTGATATGACAAAACTAACAGGACTTAAGAAACAAAGAACTCCCACTCATCTGGTTGAACCACTACTAAATATCCCCATGCTGCTGATCACATATATGGTATATAACATATGAGCACCGTTATATATTACAGACTGTGATAGACAATTTGCTCCAGGAAAGTTAGAATGAACTTGTGACTTTAAATGAGCATCATTATTCCACAATACTGTGAATTTCCGGAAATTAAGTAATCACTTAATCACGATCAAAAAAAAAAAAAAAAAAAAGAACCTAGGGGAAGGGAGGGAGGGAGGGGATGGTAGGGGAAAAACAATGGAGGGGGTAACAATGTTCAAGAGGAAGTGGAAGTGTACTCATTACCTCACTCATGTAACTGTAACCCTCTGTATAGTATCTCTACAATAAAAAAAAATTAAAAAAAAAAAAAAAAAAAAGATGCTCTGGGACTGGGTTATAGTTCACTGAGACTACTTGCCTAGCTAGTGAAATATCCTGGGTTCAATCTTCATTAGCACAAAAGAAGAGACAACATCAGATAGGTGGCAAAGCCCAGAAAATGGAAAGTCATTCAAATAAAATTCCTGAAACATGGACAGACTCTCCTGGTATGTTTAGGAAAGTTAGAAGAAAGGCCACCCCCTGCACCTGCCATAGCTACCAACTGTGTTAGAACTGGACCAATCAAACCTCGGGCAATAAAAACTGAAGAAACAAACTATAAAGGCTGTGGTTTGCTGCAGGGTATTGAGGGAAGTGGGAGGGGGAATTGGGAGAAGGAAGATTGGTAATGCCAGCAGCAACATAGGTAAAATGGTCAGTGACATCATCTTGTGTAGAACTTGGAGAGACGCACATGGGACATGGGAGCAATTACATTGACATACAGCTGCTGTACCGGTTAAAATGAACCTTTGCAAGCTAACACCTCAGTTGATGGACATATATCTTCAGTCAGAATGTATATACAGATATATGCACATAGTTCTTAAGTGCACACACCTCATATCCATAAATAAGAAGAAAGTAATACCACAGAGGATAAACAGTTCAACCTGAACAATGTGTTGGTCCAGCTAATACAGCAGAATGCTGATTCTTTACCTCCCTTCCTTGCATTCTTTGGATATGGTTATGATGTGTGTGGCCTGGAAGTGAACTAAAGATAACTGGTGCTGGGTAGAGGAGTCCTATTTTTTGTTATGGCACCTTTTCATTTTAATAACATGGTCATTGGATTGAACACAATCAAAGTACCATAGTAATTGACCTCCCCTTCCTGGATGAATGAGCAAATGATAAAATAATGATAGCATCCTTGAACATATCCAAATGTACACTGCCTGGCTGCCTTGGCATCTTCCTCTATGGAGCTCTCACCATTCAAACATAACAGATTTGGTAAAATATTGTTAGGCTGAGTTTTACTTTACTTCATTCAGTCATCCAATGATTGTGGAATATGTTTTTTGTTTTGTTGTTTGGGTTTTTTCCCCTTCCTTCACTGGTGCCTCCATTTTTAAATGATGTGTAGCTGAAGTTCAATAAGAGAATGAGTACTTAGAACTGTCCCACTGATGGAAGGAAATGTTCATGTGAATGTACACACTAAAGCACAAAACCCTTAATCTTCCTTTTGGTTCCTCCAGGGAGAAGGCTGGTGGGGACCTACTTGCCTTGAAAGCGGACATCTGGTCATGGTACCTGCACCTTGGTTGACAGGGACCAAGAAGATAGAGGTCTTTGAGGTGAAGTACAATAAGCCCTTGGGCAGGGAATTTTTGTAGCACCTAGAAGCTGTGTTCAAGACCCAGCACTGGAAGAAGAAAGAGGTAAAGAAAAGGAAGAGGGAAAAAAAGAAGGACTTATTGTTTGAGTGCATTTATATATTAACCATGCCTCATGGATAAGAGTGATATGAATTTGTTACTCCAGATGTGGCCCGTTCTACCCACCAGTCTTCACAATAAACCTCTTCCCAGGCGCCAGAGAATTATGCCCCTGGAAGGTGACTATTTAGATGGAGTTCCTTTCCTCTAGTCTAGATTGTGGGGCATGGGAACTCGAACCCGATGGACTTACCCCCAACAGAGCACAGATGAGCATAGTACATAAGCACATGGAGAGAGCCATACTGGACAGTGCTGTTTCCAGTTAAGTGTGCCCAACCATTCTTCTTGGTCCCCCTATCCACTCTGCTAGGTTCCCTGTCCCATACCTCCCCCCATCATCCCACCTCCCGACCCCACCCCTCTGGCCCATGGTCACCCGGTGTTTCCTCAGCCTACCACCATGCTATGTACCCTACTCACACTTTTTGGACTGGACTACTTCTTGAGGCCAGATACACCCTCAGAGCTGCACCCATTCTCCTGACCCACCGGTATCACAGCCACAAATTTTACCTTCATTTCCACCTTTCTGGCCCCACGCCTTCCAGCCCTACCACTTTTGCCCCACTGCTTACCCCTCACTGACTGGCCCAGTCCCTTCCATGGGAACACATGCGTAGGAGGGGGAATGTGTGCTTGCCCAGCACTCACTACACAATGAGAGTTGCCAGAATATTCTGAGCATGAGCTTTGGCTGCCACAGAGAAGGAAGGCCCAGGACAGAGTGTGCCGCTCCTCCTTGCCTGGCTAAGGCCTGGACAGCCCCAGGGCTCTCTGGTTTACCTGAGTTCACTGGCAGCTGCAGGGCTGGAGATACAGACCTTGCCTCAATCTCCTTAACCGGCGCTACATCTTCCTGAGGGATCTTCAGCTTCACCACCTGAATTTCCATCTTTCTACTCAGTGTGGCCCCTGCTGCAGGCAATATCCCATGATGACTGCAATTTGAGGTAAGAGACACCCCTCCCAAAGCCTCTCTCTTTTCCATTTTCTTCTCTCCTCCCCTGTGGGAGCCTCCTATCTCAGCCCACCACTCAACCTCAGGAACCTGAGAGAACTGACCCGGAGCGTTCCGGGAGCACCGCAAGAGGGCAGAGTGAGGCGTGGCTTTTCACACAACACAGCACAGGCAAGCACAGAGCAATGACCCTCCCTCTCCGCAGAGAGAGCCGCCCCCCGTGCTGATAACAAGTCATGGGAAGAGAGGAGCAAGATAAGGGCGCCCCCCTACTCCAGCGTGTACAAGTCCCCGACCTCATGGCGAGGGCAGGGAGAGCGCAGCAGGACCCGGTTCCCACACCCCTGCCTCCCCGCACACCACCGGCGCCAGCACGGTGGGACGGTGAGGGCAGGGGCCCACGGGCAGAAAGAGAAGAGTGGTCCCATTCGCCATGATTGTCTGTCCCTCGCCTGGCGCAGCTTAGGTCCGGGCCTGAAGGAGATCACAACATCACCACATCAATCACACCAAGAGGGTGGAGAAGACAGCCACACGGCACTCAGGAGGTGCGGGGCCAGGAAGCTCGGCTCCTGAGAGGGCCAACAGCCTGGGATAAAAGCATAGTCAGGACAAACACCCTTTCGTGAGTAATGAGCGAGGCAAAAAGAAAAAAAAAACTAAAAAAAAAATACCACGGACTTAAGAGTCCCTGGCACTCAGGATAACCAGGACACCTCTGCTGGCACAGGACCGAAGAAGCTAGTAAGAAAAAAAAAAAAAAGGAAAAAAGCCACGGACAGCGCTCGGGAGTAGCGCAGCTCAGCGGCCGACCAGGTCACTACCGGGAAGCGGCAGATCGGGGGATTGGAGCTAGGAGCGACAGGAAAAAAAATGGAGCCACGGAGGGGACGAGCCAGACGGCAGAATGGGGATGCCGCACACGCACAGGCAAGGCAGGACTCACCCCCCTCCCCTTTTCCTCCTCAAGCTGGCCACGGCGAGGGAAGCACACTGCACGGGCCTACCTATGCACCCCAGGCAACCAACCACTCTCCTCCTCGGCGTGCCGAGGCAAGGGCCAGAATCCGGCACCGGGAGCGGGGGAGAGATCAAGGATGACGGGACTCACTCAGCCACCAACCACCAACAAACCACCACCAAAACCACGAGCCACCACAGGGACAGGGCCTGCTCAGGACAGCGGGAGCCGGAAGTGCGGGGAGGGAAGGACAGGGGGACCCGGACCGGGAAGAGACGGGAAAGGCCCGGCACACAGCATCCGAGAGAGCCCCAAAAGACCTGCTGACAGCCACCGGGACACAGCATGCCAGCACCCTCCTGCAGGTACAAAATCCTCACGTCACCACGCCAAAACCAGGTGGTCAGGCAGGGGCGACAACTCGCTGGCGACAGGGACCTCTTGGAAACCACATCAGGGACACTTGTCCCCAACACGTCCCCAACAGAGCCAGACACGGAACTCTCAGGGACAGCTGGTCGACCACATAAGGCGAAGACAGACGAAGAGTGAGGGCGGGAGTGGGTTCAGGGGACGCGCCCGCCCCACTACCTCGTGGGCACACACCCCGGGTGCGCACGGGCTCACAGAACGGGCGGTATGGGGAGCCTTCCCCCGGCAGACGCGAGGCATCCACTCCACCCAACCACAACACCCACACCATGTGGGGTCGGTGGTGAGTGCCCTGCCGCCAGCATGCACACACCCGGGATTCCTGGGCTCCGGTCCCCGACTCCCGAGGTGCTCCCCCTGCCTTGATTTTTCCCCTACTCAGGGCCCACCAGACAAGTCCCCACCATCGTGCACACCACAGATGGTAGGAAGGTCCCTGCCCCGAAGCTCGCCTCTGCCGTGCCCATGTCTCCTCCTGCCGCAGAAGTCTGTCCTCCGGCCTCCGGGACCATGGAGGAGGCCGTGGAGGGAGGCCACACGGGGCCAGCGACCGAGGCCCTCGTGCCTGGCACGCGCCAAGCGCTCACTCGGAGGTGACTCCGGGGAGGGTGTGTGGTCCGAGTCCGGGCCGGGACAGGCCCCACCAACTATCGGCTCACCCGGGGACCCTTTCCCCTGACTCCCGAGACGTCCCTCGTACTGTATTTTTTCGCCCTCAAAGACCAGAGTCCAGGGAGGGGAGGAGGACAAGGCGTCGGGCCCAGACAGAACTACTGGTTGACCCGACAAAGCTGCCAGCCCCCACAGACAAGGCACGGAAGAGAGAGCGGTGACGCACGGCCCTACCCCGCGCTCGCATGTGGGTGCAAAGTCCGACAGAACAGCCGCCCCGGCGCCACAGCGACACCAAGACGACAGTCGCGTCCGGCATCCAGCAGAGGCCGGACCTCTGCCTGGCATGCCAACGCCAGACCTCCTCCTTTGCTTGCTCGCTTGGCTGGGAATGAGGGGACTGTCATATCAAAGCGGACGCCAGGGGGAGCATGACAACCGCCTAAAAACGACCGACTCCACCGAGCCGCCGTACCCCAGATTGGCCCGAGACGGCCGGCTCTGAGCTCCGGAGACACAGAACACGGAAACAAATCGCCTCACTCCACACTGCCACACACCGAGAGGCACAACCTAGGTCAGGACCTGCAGCCGGGTCCTCTCTGCGACCTAACGAATGCCACCAGAGCCACCAGAGACCGAGACCGAGATCGAGACGCGGCCAATGCATCCGCGGCCGCCAGCGACCAAAGTGAAACCAGGAACCTGGACAGGAGTCGTCCAAATGAAGCGTCCCGAACCCGAGTACCAGGAAGCCGGGATAGGTCCCAAGCAGGAAGGGGTGTCAAAGACGGCAGGCCTGCACCACAAGAGAAAATGAACCAGCCACCCGCAGGACCTCCGCCGCCCGTGGCAAGACCCCCACCCCGCCCAACATGGCCAGAAAAGGGCAAGTGAGCGCTCGTCCCACCGTCTGCCCGCCCGTCTTTTTTGGGGGGGGGTTGTTTGTACGTTCTGTTTTCTTTTTCCCCCAGATGGAAACTAGAAAGAAAAAACAACAACAACAACAAAAACTCCCAAAGATGGGTCGGCTCCAGCAAGAGACGAGCCTTCGGGAGGCACCCCGCTCACTTGTGAAAGTCCGCCGACCGCCCGCCCCACAACACGCTCCCTCCCCCCGCCCCCACCCGCCCCCCCCTTCACAGGCAGGGAAAGGGCAGGGGGAAGGCCAGAGAGAGGTTTCTTCTAACACAGAGAGGGTAGGTACACGTCACGCACACAGGTCTGGAAAACCACGGTGACAGCGCCATGGGAAGCGTGAGTCCACTCACCCATCACTAAATGACAGGAAAGCCAAACGAGAGCCGCTGGCTGGGTGGGGAAGGAAGGGGAGGTGGCACCCGTGTGACGCTTATCCCCGGGCACCGGACTGAACGACCTTCTCACCGGTTCGTACTCTAGCCTGTCATAACAGCTAGCCTTTTCTAATAGGCTCTGCCACTCTCTCTGGAGCAGGATTCGGGGCATGAGGCGATGAATCTGAACCCGACACACAGGTGTTGGAGGGTAGAGGCATCATCACTCACATGCCTGTGGTGGAGGACCTGGACCCGAGTGTGGCGGTGCACAGTGGGTGTGGGTGTGTGTGTCTGTGACTCTGTGTGTGTGTGTGTGTGTGCGCATGCGCGCACGGGGCTGGGGGGAGGGCAAGTAGGGAACCCTAGGAGGAAAGACAGGGAGAGACAGACGAGGGGCCCCGGCCCAAACAGAGTGGGGGGGTCAGAGGGGCGATCCTATTTCCCGGGGGGGGTGAAGCATGGTTAGAACCCACAGGCCCGGCGGGCGTACTTCTCTTTGGAGTTCGCACTGGGAACATATGCGGGCAGAAGCGCCCCAGCACACACATTGCATCGCAGACGGGTAGAGAGGCAGAGCCAGGGGGTCAGGCATGGTAAACACTCTATTCCGTCAACACACACACACACACACACACACACACACACACACACACACACACACACACACACACACACACACACACACCTTAGGGTGTGTGTACAATATCCACAAGGTAAAAGTTTATTCATCCATTCCCCAAAGAAGAAGAATAAGATTATGTCAGTTACAGGGAAGTAGATGGATGGACTGATGGACTAGGAGCGGGGAGGGGGGGGGCCGAGGGCGGGGTGTGCCGGCGGCGGCGGAGAAGAACCTAGAACAGGTGATGCCAGGGGAAGACAGACCGGCGGAGAGACAGACAGACCGACCAACCAACGGCACCTGTTTTCTCTCCTACGTGGATGCTAGACCTAAACTATAACTGGACATGGTAAGCTACACAGCACCCCGGGCAAACAGAGTGTGTGTGTGTCCCCGTGTGTGTGACACACATACTGTCCTTTTGTCAGAAGGTGTAACTTCTCTGAGCATTTAAGATATTGCAGAGAAGACACAAGACGTAATATCCGTAAGTGGCACGACTGTGAACGTATTATAACAACCGGACGTGTGAGGATCAAAGCTGGAATTAGGAGGACAGAAATGTACCTGTCCTCACGCTTTGGGTCATGATCACAAGTACATTTGGTTTAGGATCTTTCAAAACACATCGATTTATCCTTCTGGACACGATGGTCTAGGACCACACTAGTCAATAGCCACTTCAAAGCCAGATCCGCGGTTGGATACGTTTCAATTGGTTTGTATTGCATCCTCCAATATTTTTCTCTTCTTTTTATTCTACCTTCTCACTAAAGATCCAGTGGTATAAAGCTACTTTTATTCTCTTAATATTCCATAACTGAAGTGATCTGCTTTGTTTTGCAGCTTTCTCAGCTTAATTCACTGAGGCCTATTTAGTCACACATGATGAGAGGTCCAGAAACATCTTTGGGGCCACGGATGGCTTTTGTAAAGTCCATTTGGGGAAATAGCAAATATAATCTACCATGTCCTAAAATGTAACAGATTATCTCTATGGGGCCGATAGAAATATCCAGATGTGCCCTGTCAACAGCCAGTTATTTTAATTTACTTAAGGGAAATCAAGTGAATAAAAGTCTATATAGTTCAAGAAATTGTATTCTGATACCTATATAAAAAGTTTACCTGAGTGGGTGAGGACATTTGCATGAAATTTCACCTAGGGCAGCACTTGATATTTATAACTCTCCCTAAACTATTGCATTGCCTGTTTTCCATTTTCTTGGCACTCCTTTAGAAATGTTCCCGTCTCAATCTTTCACCCACTGCAGCCGTGGGACCCTTTTTCATAATACGGACATAAAGACATTTGTGGTACTGTATATAAATTACAACCGTAGGGGCTGGGAAGGAGGCTCAGTGGTAGAGTGCTTGCCTTGCATGCCTGAGGCCCTGGGTTCGATTCCTCAGCACCACATTAAGCAAAAAGAAAAAAGCCGGAAGTGGCGCTGTGGCTCAAGTGGTAGAGCGCTAGCCTTGAGCTGAAGAGCTGAGGGACAGCGCCCAGGCCCAGAGTTCAGGCCCCACGACCGGACCCAAAAAAAAAAAAAAAAAATTACAACCGTAAATAAACTGGTACAGTTTGCTCGTAAGACATAATATCCAAACGAATTCCGTGTCCAGAAAATAACGAAAAAAAACACCCCCTGCGGGCCCCCCTCCCCCTCCGCTCGGCCCTCCCTTCAAGAACATTTCCTTGTTTGCTGTTGTTTCGTTTTGTTTCGTTGTAAATAAATAAAGCCGCAGAAGAGAGCCGGCGATAACTCATCGCTACTCTCGCGAGAGTCTCTCGGACTCTCGCGAGAGTCGCCAGCCCCCGCCATCAGCACCGAATCATTCCCTGTCACTCCACACGGTGTCCAGTAGGTGGCACCCCAAAACAAGGAAAAAGAACGTCAGGCCCAAGATCGATCAAGACACTTAGGAAGGTCTTGTGAGGAAGGAAAACCTCCCCCTACACACACACACACACACACACACACACACACACACACACACACACACACACACACACACCAGCACATCCCCGCCCACACAGGTCATGAATGGCAAACCCCTATGGCACAGAGAGACAGACAGACAAAACACATGGGGTGTGGAGAGAGACCGGAAATCAAAAACAAAAACAAAAACAAAAAACATTTTCCTGGCTTGACCTATGAATGGGCCTGGGCTGGCATTCTGTCCTCTGGGCCCTACAGTCAATCCATGGCGGTCGCTCCTCTCTCCTCATCACTGTAATCCTATCTGATATTTGCCAGAGCCGAACGTGCAGTGGGGACACTTTGGTTCATCGATCTAAACTAGGGCCCGGGGCGGAGGGGGTGGTGGTGGTGGAGGGGAAGCCTAGGAAGTCTGTTGCTATAGTTGGTGGCGGCGGAGGCGGTGGTGGCGGCAGTGCAAAGTGTGTGTGGGGGGAGGGGGGGACGTAGATCACATGCTGCCATGCGTGCCTGTGCCTGTGTGGTAGGAAACAGCAGCAAAGATCAAGGGGTGCAGGGTGTGTGTGTGCACGCCCCAGTCAGTCCTGGGGCTTGAACTCAGAGCCTGAGTGCTGTCCCTTGGCTCTTGTGCTCAAGACTGGCACTCTGGGGCTGGGAAGGTGGCTCAGTGGTAGAGCGCTTGCCTTGCATGCGTGAGGCCCTGGATTCGATTCCTCAGCACCACATAAGCAGAAAAAAAGCCGGAAGTGGCATTGTGGCTCAAGTTGTAGAGTGCTAGCCTTAACCTGAAGAGATGAGGGACAGCGCCCAGGCCCAGAGTTCAGGCCCCACGACCGGACCACCCCGCCCCCGCGCCAAAAAAAAAAAAAGAGACTGGCAGTCTGCCATTTGAGCCAAAAACTCCACTTCTGGCCTTTGGGTTGCTTAATTGAAGACATGAGGCTCACCAAAGTGCAATGCCTATATACCTCTGATCATATAACAAGAAGTCTTCCCCTTTCTTTGTGTTTGTTATCATCGATGTTATTTTGTTTTCTCTTCTCCCCCCCCCCCATTGTTTCTTCCTTCATCTATTTCCGGGAGGGGCAAGAAATGGAGGGACCCAGGATGAAGAAGTGCAACAGTGGCACTCACTAGACACTATGTTGACACACAACCTGTGGGTGGGGAACAAACAGAGCTTGAGGGAGGGAAAACCTGTGAGAGAGCCAGGGAAGGGGTGACATTGTCCAAAAAAAAAAAGTACTCTTTTTTAGGGGGTGGGGGGAGATGGGAGGGCAGGAATGGAAACAAAGGAGGAGGCAACAATGCTTGATAAGAAATGTACTCATTTCCTTGCTCGTGTCATTGTAACCACTCTGTAAGTATTTTCACAATTAACACAACTCATTAGCCGGGCGCCGGTGGCTCACGCCTGTAATCCTAGCTACTCAGAAGGCTGAGAGCTGAGGATCACGGTTCAAAGCCAGCCCGGGCAGGATAGCCCCCAAGCCCAGAGTTCAAGCCCAACGACAAAAAAAAAAAAAACTTATTAATTAAAAAAAAATGTACTCTTCCTACCTCACTTATGTAATGTAATCTTTCCTATCCTTTTTTTTTTTTTTTTTTTTTTGTCAGTGGTGGGTCTTAAACTCTGGGCCTGGGCGCTGTCCCTAAACTCTTCAGCTCAAAGCGAGTGCTCTACCGCTTGAGCCACAACGCCACTTCCGATTTTCTAGTGCCTCATTGGAGATAAGAGTCTGGTGACTTTCCTGCCCTGCCTGGCTTTGAACCGTGATCCTCAGCTCTCAGCCTCCTGAGCAGCTAGGATTACAGACGCGAGCCACCGGTGTGGGCTGGCATACTGTAACCGTTCTGTATGTCACCAATTCCCTAACAATTTGTAAAAAATCAAAGGAGAGAGGGAGGGGGAGATAACAACCCCTCACGCCTGAGAAGTGAAACCCAACGGGCTTCTAACCGATCTGAGATTCTTTGAAGGTTTTTGCGATGTTAATCACAATCACAAACACAGACGGACAGTTTCTCCAGTCACTCCTTAAGAGGAACGGGGAACAGGGACAGGGAGAAGAGAGGCAGATCCTGGCCTGACCTAGGCGGGAAGATGGAGGGGAGACAAGACTCCTGAACTCCTTTTTCCCCTCACTCTCTTCCGTCCAGAGGGTGGGAGCTTAGGGGTCGGCCACGGGGACATCCCACGGTCACAGTCATGCCTCCCGGAGGGGCAGAGGGCAGAGCACAGGCAAGCATGCCAGCTTCCCCGCCCGCCCCTCCCATTCTGTCCCTGGCGGGCTTGGGCGGGAGGCATACTAGTGGCAGCGGGCGGGTGGAAGTAGTCTGACAACTCCAGCTTGCAGGAAGTCAGTGGCTGCTGGTGGTAGGCAGGGAGGGTCCCAGCAGAAAAAGACCAGAGAGAGAGAGCGCGCGCGCGCAGACTTTTCCTGCCCAAGGGCAAAAGAGGCCACTTTTGTAAAGACGGGGAGGGGGAGGGGAGGCTGATTCACTCACCCCCACCCCACCCCGCGCGCTAATGAAGTTACAGGAGCTGAGGGCTGGCCGCCCCACCCCCCACCCCGCCGGGGTGTTTCGCAGAGGACGCAGGGCGGGTCGGGGGTGGGGGTGGGGTGGGCTGGTTTAAGCCTGGAGCCGCAGTCAACTCAGGAACTTCAGGCAACGTTCCTTTGTCTTGTAAATGTCGTCATGGCAACGACTTAAGCGCCCTGGCGGAGGGAGGAGGGTGGGGGGGAGGAGAAAGAAGAAGAAACAAACACGCCCACCCCAGCAGGCCTGCCTGAGTTGAGGCCTTGAATTTCAACCTCAGTAGAGCCACTAAACTAATAAAAATCGTTGTAAGAAACTGTTGACGGAGGGAGGACCCTCGGGATAGGATGATGAGGCTGTGTACCCGTGAGGCGAGGTGGCCGTGTGTTCCAGCTTCGTGCCAAGAGGTTGCCTTATCTCGGCCTATCTTCCTTCCCAGAATTGAACACAGAGGCAAGCAGGATAATTTCCAGGGGGAAATGAGGCCTGGGAAAGCACCACCAGGAATTCAGAGACAAGACAGCCGGACAGCTTCCTAATGAATGGCTCCACACATCCAATTTTCTTCACTTTTCAGTCCCTCATAAACGAACAGTTATTAGGAAAGAAAACTAATAGGTGGGGGTGGGTGGTGGAAGGGAAAAGAACAGCTCCCTTCCTCTGAGCTTTTGCCCAAACAATGAGTATACTGTGGGAACGGAGCAAAGAGTTTCCTCAAAGAAAGGAGGAAACTTACACCGGGGAGGGAAGTAAATTTTAAAAAGAAACAGAGCATGGGTCAAAGCACCCCCCCTCCCCCCCCATGCATGCATGGGAAACCAACAGAATCATCTCTTAAACCCTACTACAGGCTCAAGGTAGAGAGTTTACTTTGTTTCTTTTTCCTCTGTGTGTTTTCAAGGTTTCACTTTCATTTCTGGGCACATAACCATTGGGCCTTGCCTCGGTGGGTGTTTCTCCCCCTAAAAGTATCTATCCTGTCTTTTGGGTCTTACTGTGTGTGAGTGTGTGAGTGTGTGAGTGAGTGAGTGAGTGAGTGAGTGAGTGAGTGAGTGAGTGAGTGAGAGAGTGAGTGAGGCAGCCAGGCAGCCAGGCAGCCAGGCAGCCAGCCAAGCAGCCAGCCAAGCAGCCAGCCAAGCTGCCAGCCAGGCAGTCAGTCCAGAGATCTAATGTCTCCCCTATTTTAAACGTACCTTTTGCATATGTGAGAGAAAGCACACGAAACTGGTTTTCTATAGGAACATATATGTGAATACATTCACCATGGAGTGAAAAGATAGAGTCGCTTCCAAATGATATGTACAGCAGAACACCAACACATCGAGATGACTTCTGCAAGAAGCCAAGGCCCACTTTTGAAATCCCATAATGAGGAAGCCTCAGTCAGTGGCCTGGTTTGAGTCCAGGCCTCCACTTAAAAACGACCTTTACTTTGTGTTTTTATTTTTCCCTGTTTTCTTTTCCTTTCTATGACCTCTCCCCCCAACGCCCCAACCCCTTCCCTCCATAGGTCTCTCTTTCTCCTTTTCTTTCTCTGTAGTTTGAGCCCGAGAGTTACTTAATTCTCGAACTTCTGGGTTTTCCTTAGATCTGGTAACCTGTTGGACATAAAAATTTGGGAAAGCCTCAAAACAGTCACCCCCACCCCACGAAAAATAATCATGCTTGTCGCCAAAAGCTTTTAAATGAGAAAACAGTGGTCAAGTGAAGCCAATGAAGGCTGTAATAGCAACCATGTTTCTAGACTACTGTACCAAGTTTTTTTAAAATATATATATTTTTAAATATATTTTTATTGTGAAAATACTGTACAGAGGGGTTACAATTACATGGGTAAGATAATGAGCACATTTCTTATAAGCATTGTAGCCTCCTGCTTTTTTTCCCCTTCCCATCCCTTCGTATCCTCCCCCCCCCCCGCCGTCCCCCCACCAAAGTTGTAAAGTTCGTTTTTCGACATAACGACTTGTATATCTCATTGTTTCAATGGGTCCTCCTGTAACCCTGTTTTAACAATTTGTTTTTTCCCTTCCCCTCCACATATATCAACACCAGGATTTTTTTTTTTATTAAGCAAAACAACTCAGTTATTCAGCTGTGAGTATGTCCATACAAACAAGATGCAGGAGCCTTCCATGCTGGACTGGCCAAAAAAGGGGGGAGAGCTAGGAAGGTGGCTTAGTGGTAGAGTGCTCGCTCCCCTTGCAAGCATGAGGCCCTGGGTTCGATTCCTCAGCACTATATAAACAGAAAAGGGGAGCAGTGGCACCCTGTGGCTCAAGTGGCAGAACAGTAGTGAGCCTTCAGATGAAGAGCAGAGAGACAGCACCCAGACCCAGAGTCCAAGCCTCACACCCGACGACAAAAAAACTGAAAATAATAAATATATATATGTTTGTATCACACTATATATAAGCATAGATAGATATATATGTATGTATGTGTATAAATATATATGTGTATATGTATGTATATGCAGGTGTGTGTCTGTGTGTGTGTGTCTGGAGAGAGAGAGAGAGAGAGAGAGAGAGAGAGAGAGAGAGAGAGAGAGAGAAAGCCAGAAGTGGTGATGTGGTTCAAATGATACAGTGCTAGACGTGAGCAAAAGAAGTTGAGTGTGATTCCTAGAAATGTTGTTTGATGATACTTTTTGTCCTATTCATGACAGATAAAACTTTCACTAACTTATGTTATGTGTTAGTATAATTACTTCATTTGATGAAATAGCTAATATATATTTTTTACCTTTCTGAGAATATAATTTTAATGAAATAAACTGTAAAATTATTCATATGTGAAAAAAAAGAAGAAGTTGAGTGACAGTGCTGAGGCCCTGACTTCAAGTCTCAGTATTGCCCACCCCCCCAAAAAAATAAAGAAAAAGGAGAGAGAGGGGGGGTGGGGAGAAGAAAGAGAGAAAGTAAAAAAAGCAAGGAAGGAAGGAAGGAAGGAAGGAAGGAAGGAAGGAAGGAAGGAAGGAAGGAAGGAAGGAAGGAAGGAAGGAATGGTCAATGACCTGTTTTTCTTACCTGTAGAGAAATGCCCCAAACATCTAGAAATTCAGGTTGGGGCAAAGATAAAACAGCTATCTGTACATAACTCAGCTGCCACATCTCTCCCCCCCCCCGCCTGTCTAACCCTGAAAACACCCATGAAGTCAAGGAGCTGTGTAGGTCTCTCTCCCTTCAAGAGCACCCACACTGTATTAGAGTATGTCCTTGTCTGTCTGTCTGTCTGTCTGTCTGTCTGTCTGTGCCTTTTTGGGGGGTCTGGTTGTCTCTGCTTGCCTGCTTGCTTACTTACTCCATAAAAACTCCACCAGAGTGACTCCTCCAGAAATTCTTATTCAATGATCGAAATCAAGGGTCCTAAGGGAAGAGTCTCTACATGGAAGGGTAAAAAGTCACTAACCCTCACCTGTGTTTGGTGACAAGAAGAACTCCATACCAAGAGTCTACCTTAATACATGAGGGCAGGGCAGGGAAGGAATAATTTATTCAGGTGATCTAGTCAGTCACAGTAATGGGTCTCTGGTTCCCCGTCCATGTCTCCCTCTGTGTGTGTGTGTGTGTGTGTGTGTGTGTGTGTGTGTGTGTGTGTGTGTGTGTGTGTCTGTCTGTCTGTCTGTCTCAGATCTAGTTGGACTTGTGGATCTCTCACTCGCTCTCCCTTCCATCTCTTACTCTGTGTGTCTTTCCACCGGTCTCTGGGTCTCTGTCTCTCTGTCTGTCTCTCCTGTGTCTCTGTCCTCTCCCCTCCCCCACCCCTTGCTTTTCTGTGTGGACTCAAGGAAGAACTGTGTTTCAGGCCCAGTGGTCTCTGCTTACTCAGCTTGCCAGCCTGGAACCCGCCAGAGGCAACTTCTTCCTTGGTGTCCCCGAAGGAAGGAGGGAGCAGGAACCGGTGCCCCAAAAGAGACTCTTATCTCCAATGAATCACCCGCCTGGCCACCCGCCCGCCCGTGACAACCCACACAGAATATGAAAGCCACACATGAGCTCAAGAACATGCAAAGACTCAGTTTAGAGGAGTCTCATGTTGAACATGGAGACTCGGTCTGTAAACAAGATGGATGCCACTCCCATCGCTGCTGCCATTTAGACCCGAGTTTTTAGGGAATCTGTCTACCACCCAGACACATTCCAGCCCACCACCTTGAGAATGTCTCAAGGATGGATGGCTAATTTTATTCAATCATCATCTGGTTTCCCGAAGGAGAAAATGCCTCTGCACCCCCCCTCCCCTGCAGTTCCCTTCCCAAGGCCCCAAGTCAGGGGCGGGGGGGGGGGTGGTGGAAAACAACAACCAAAAAGCATGTAAATAAGCCGGGCGCTGGTGACTCACGCCTGTAATCCTAGCTACTTAGGAGGCTGAGATCTGAGGATGGCGGTTCAAAGCCAGCCCGGGCAGGAGAGACCGTGAGACTCCGATCTCCAATAAACCACCAGAAAACTGGAAGTGGTGCTGTAGCTCAAGTGGTTGAGCGCTCGCCTTGAGCTGAAGAGCTGAGGGACAGCGCCCAGGCCCAGAGTTCAAGCCCCACGGCCAACAAAAAAAAAAAAAAAAAAAAAAGCACGTATATAATAACTGAATATACGTATATTTATATGTGTGTATCACACTATGTATGAGTATATATATATATGTGTGTGTGTGTGTGTGTGTATGTATATATATATATATATGTATAAATAAATGAATATATGTGTGCTTATACATATATACGTATATGTATAAATAAATGAATATGTGTTTATATATGTATATACATATAAACACATATATATGTATACATATATACATACTCACGCACACGCACGCACACACACACACAAATAGATATATATAGATATAGATATATATAGATGTATATCTATATCGATACATAGATAGATAGATAGATAGATAGATAGATAGATAGATAGATAGATAGATAGATAGATAGATAGGTAGATAGATAGATAGATAGGTAGATAGATAGATAGACAGACGGATAGACAGACAGACAGACAGACAGACAGACAGACAGATAGACAGATAGATAGATAGATAGATAGATAGATAGATAGATAGATAGATAGATAGATAGATAGATAGATAGATAGATAGATAGATAGATAGATAGATAGATAGATAGATAGATAGATAGATAGATAGATAGATAGATAGATATCACGTACATAGACATAAGTAGCGCTGTGGCTCAAATGGTACAGTGCTAGACTTGAGCCGAAAATGCTGAGTGCCTGAGTGACAGTCCTCAGGCCCTGACTTCAAGACCCAGGATTGCCCACGCCTCCAAAAAATAGAGAAAAAGGAGAGAGAGAGAGAGAGAGAGAGAGAGAGAGAGAGAGAGAGAGAGAGAGAGAGAGAGAGAGAGAGAGAGAGAGAGAGAGAGAGAGAGAGATGATGGGAGAAGAAAGAAAGAAAGAAAGAAAGAAAGAAAGAAAGAAAGAAAGAAAGAAAGAAAGAAGGAAGGAAGGAAGGAAAGAAAAAAGGAAAGAAAGAAAGAAAGGAAGGAAGGAAGGAAGGAAGGAAGGAAGGAAGGAAGGAAGGAAGGAAGGAAGAAATGAAGGAAGGAAGGAAGGAAGGAAGGAAGGAAGGAAGGAAGGAAGGAAGGAAGGGAGGAAGGGTCAATGACCCTGTTTCTCTTACCTATAAAGAAATGCCCCCAAACATCTAGAAATTCAGGTGGAGGCAAAGATAAAGCAACTAACTGTCTGTGCCTAACTCAGCTGCCACATTCCCTCCCCCCACCCCGCTTTAACCTTGAAAACACCCATGAAGTCAAGGAGCTGCGTGAGTCTCTCTGTCTGTCTGTCTGTCTGTCTGTCTGTCTGTCTGTCTGTCTGTCTGTCTGTCTGCCTTTTTTTTTTTTTTGGTCTGGTTGTCTGGTTGCCTGGTTGCCTGCTTGCTTACTCCATAAAACTCCACCAGAGTGTCTCCTCCAAAAATTCTTATTCAATGATCGAAATCAAGGGTCCTAAGGGAAGAGTCCCTACATGGAAGGGTAAAAAGTCACTAACCCTCACCTGTGTTTGGTGACAAGAAGACCTCCATACCAATAGTCTACCTTAATACATGAGGTCAGGGCAGGGAAGGAATGATTTCTTCAGGTGATCTAGTCAGTCACACTAATGGGTCTCTAGGGATCCCCCTCCATGTGTCCCTCTGTC
>NW_027202853.1:65000-72500 GCF_024711535.1 Dipodomys merriami
TGATTAAGTGATTACTTAATTTCCGGAAATTCACAGTATTGTGGAATAATGATGCTCATTTAAAGTCACAAGTTCATTCTAACTTTCCTGGAGCAAATTGTCTATCACAGTCTGTAATATATAACGGTGCTCATATGTTATATACCATATATGTGATCAGCAGCATGGGGATATTTAGTAGTGGTTCAACCAGATGAGTGGGAGTTCTTTGTTTCTTAAGTCCTGTTAGTTTTGTCATATCACCTAACCTTTTGGATTCATCATCCACTTATCAGGGAGACCATGTACTGTTTGTCTCTTCGTTCTTGGCTTACCTCGCTCAACATGATTCCTTCTAGCTCCATCCATTTCCCTGCAAATGCCATTATTTTGTCATTTCTAATGGCTGCATAATATTCCATTGTGTATAGATACCACAATTTTTGGATCCATTCATCTGTGGTGGGGCATCTAGGTTGTTTCCATATCCTAGCTATTGCGAACAGTGCTGCAATAAACATGGAGGTGCACGTGTCCTTGTATATTGGTTCCTGTTGTTCAGGGTAGATGCCTAGAAGTGGTATGACTGGGTCGTAAGGGAGGTCAATCTTTAGCTTTCTAAGGACCCTCCAGACTGCTTTCCAAAGTGGTTGTATGAGTGTACATTCCCACCAGCAGTGTAATAGCGTTCCTCGTTCTCCACATCCCCTCCAGCATTTGTCGTTGGCTGATTTGTGGATGTGGGACATTCTGACTGGGGTAAGGTGGTATCTCAGGGTTGTCTTTATTTGCATTTCCTTCACCACCAGGGATGATGAACATTTCCTCATGTGTTTCTTTGCCATTTTTATTTCTTCATTTGAGAAGTCCCTCTTTAGTTCCCTTGCCCATTTAGTAATTGGTGTGTTGGGTTTGGGAGGGATTCGTTTCTTGAGTTCCCTGTATATACAGGATGTTAACCCCTTGTCTGATATATTGCTGGTAAATATTTTTTCCCAATTAGTTGGTTGTCTTTCTAGCTTGGTTGCGATAGCTTTATCTGTGCAGAAGCTTTTTATTTTAAGGTAGTCCCATTTGTCGAGTCTCTCTCCAATTTGTTGTGACCCTGGGACTCTGTTCAGGAAGTTCCTTCCTGTGCCTATTAGTTCAAGTGTCTCTCCTACTCTGTCCTGCAGTAGTTTCAGAGATTCAGGTTTAATGTTAAGGTCTTTAATCCATTTTGAGTTGATGTTGGTGCATGGTGATAGGCTGGGGTCCACTTTTAGTTTTCTGCATGTGGCTGCCCAGTTTTCCCAGCACCAGCGGTTGAAGAGGCTGTGTTTCTTCCATTGTATGTCTTTGGCTCCTTTGTCGAATATCAGCTGGCTGT
Source organism: Dipodomys merriami (assembly GCF_024711535.1). Lineage (NCBI taxonomy): Eukaryota > Metazoa > Chordata > Mammalia > Rodentia > Heteromyidae > Dipodomys > Dipodomys merriami. Next base: position 66,349 of record NW_027202853.1, read on the forward strand.
AGGCCTGTGGATTTATTTCTGGATCTTCTATTCTGTTCCATTGGTCTTCGGGTCTGTTTTTGTGCCAGTACCATGCTGTCTTTGTTATTATAGCTCTGTAGTAGAGTTTGAAGTTCGGCATGGATAGCCCTCCCATATTGTCTTTATCCCCTAGAATTGTTTTGGCTATTCTAGGTCTTTTGTTGTTCCATATGAATTTTTGGACTGTTTTCTGTATTTCAGTGATGTACGTCATTGGGATTTTAATAGGAATTGCGTTGAATTTGTATATTAGTTTTGGAAGTATTACCATCTTTACTATATTAAGTCGGCCTATCCAGGAGCATGGGAGGTCTTTCCATTTCCTAGTGTCTTCTGCAATTTCTTTCTTTAACTTTTTATAGTTCTCATTAAATAGTTCTTTTACATCTTTGGTTAGGTTAATTCCTAAATATTTTATTTTTCGGGAGGTTATTGTGAATGGGGTTGCTCCCTTTATTTCCCTCTCTTCCTGTACATTATCAGTGTATAGGAAGGCAACTGATTTTTGTGGGTTTATTTTGTATCCTGCTATTTTGCCAAAGTGATTTATGATTTCTAAGAGTTTGGGGATGGAGTTTTTGGGATCGTGGAGGTATAGTATCATGTCGTCTGCAAAAAGGGATAGTTTAACTTCTTCTTTTCCTATGAGGATCCCTTTAATATCTTTTTCTTGCCTTATTGCCCTGGCTAAGGGTTCTAGGACTATATTGAAGAGGAGTGGAGACAGTGGGCATCCTTGCCTTGTTCCTGATTTTAGGAGAATTGGTTGTAGCTTTTCCCCATTAAGTATAATATTGGCTATTGGTCTGTCATAAATGGCTTTTATTGTTTTTAGAAATGTTCCTTCTATTCCTATTTTCTCCAGAGCTTTTAGCATGAATGAATGTTGAATTTTGTCAAAGGCCTTTTCTGCATCTGTAGCGATAATCATGTGATTCTTGACCTTGGCTCTGTTGATATGTTGGATTACATTTATTGACTTACGTATGTTAAACCATCCCTGTGTCTCTGGGATGAAGCCTACCTGGTCATAGTGAATTATTTTTTTTATGTGTTTCTGGATTCTGTTAGCTAGAATCTTGTTAAGGATCTTTGCATCTGTGTTCATCAAGGAGATTGGCCTGTAATTCTCCTTTTTGGTTGGGTCTTTGCCTGGTTTGGGGATGAGTGTGATATTGGCTTCGTAGAATGAGTTTGGGATAGCTCCTTCCTTCTCTGTTTCTCTGAAGAGCTTGAGGAGTATGGGTATTAGTTCTTGTTTAAAGGTCTTATAGAATTCTGCTGTGAATCCATCTGGTCCTGGGCTTTTTTTTGTTGGAAGACTTTTGATAGCTTCCTGTATCTCATTATAGGATATTGGCTTATTTAATTGGTTAACTTCTTCTTTGCTCAGTTTGGGCAACTTGTATTTCTCTAAAAATGCATCCATTTCTGCCCGATTTTCTTCCTTTAGAGAGTATAGCTTTTGAAAGTAGTCTGTTAGAATTGTTTGGATATCTTGGGTACGTGTGGTGATGTTTCCCGTGGCATCCCTAATCCTATTAATATGGGTTTCCTCTCTTCTTTTTTTAATTAATCTAGCCAATGGGCCATCAATTTTGTTTATTTTTTCAAAGAACCAGCTTTTTGTTTGGTTTATTTTGGTTATGGTTTTCTGATTTTCTAATTGGTTAATCTCTGCTTTTAATTTGGTTATCTGGCTTCTTCTAGTAGCTTTAGGTTCCATTTTTTCCTGTTTTTCTAGCTGTTTTAATTGCAACATGAGGTTATTTACTTGGTCTGTCTCCATTCTCTTGATGTGGGCACTGAGGGCAATAAATTTGCCCCTCAGGACTGCTTTTGCTGTGTCCCACAAGTTTCTTTGTGAGGTGTTTTCATTTTCATTGAGTTGTAGGAAGTGCTTTATTTCTTCTCTGATCTCTTCTGTTATCCAGGCATTGTTAAGGAGTGTGCTGTTCAATTTCCATGTATTGGAGAAATTTCTGCGGTATGCTTTGTTATTGAGAGCTAGCTTGATTCCACTGTGGTCAGATAGGATACAGGGGATTATGTCGATCCCTTTGTATTTGCTTAAGTTCCTTGCATGAACTATGATATGGTCTATTTTGGAGAAAGTTCCGTGAGCTGCTGAGAAGAATGTGTACTGTGTTGTTTTAGGGTGAAATACTCGGTAGATGTCAGTTAATTCCGCTTGAAGTATGGCCTCTCTTAATTCGGTAGCTTCTTTGCCAATCCTCTGGTTGGTAGACCTGTCCTTTGGTGAGAGTGGTGTGTTAAAGTCTCCTAGTATTATGGTATTGGGATCTATTTTATTCTGTAAGTTTGAGAGCATTTGTTTGACATATCTGGGTGCACCAATATTTGGGGCATATAAGTTGATGATGGTTATATCCTCCTCTTGGATTGTTCCCTTTATTAATATGTAGTGTCCGTCCTTGTCTTTCTGTACTGATTTTAATGAAAAGTTTATTTTGTCAGATATCAGGATAGCTACACCTGCTTTCTTACTGGGGGCGTTTGATTGGTAGATCCTTTTCCACCCCTTCACTCTGAGTTTGTTTGTATGTTTGGCTGAGAGGTGGGTCTCCTGAAGGCAACAGATGGATGGGTCTTGTTTTCTTATCCAGTCCTCAGTTCGTTTTCTTTGAATTGGCGAATTCAGCCCATTTATATTAAGAGAAAGTATAGAGAGATGCATTGTTGTCCCTGCCATTCCGTTTTCCTAAGTTTTTCTTTTTTCCTTTCCTCCTGTGCTTGCTCAGTTAGACTTTGAGTAACGCCTGTTTGGGGCAGGCCCCAGTTCCTGGCTGCTTTCTTCAGGTTGTGTCCCCCCTCTTAGAATTCTTTGTAATGCTGGCTTAATGTTTATGTATTCATTTAGTTTTTCTTTGCTATTAAAAGTTTTCAGTTCTCCATCAAATGTGAATGCTAGCTTTGCCGGGTAGATCAGTCTGGGTTGGCAGTTATTGGCTCTCAGGGCTCGTATGGTGCTTTCCCAGGCTTTTCTTGCATTCATTGTTTGTGTGGAGAGATCTGCAGTAATTCTTATTTTTTTCCCATTGTAGTATAGCTCCTTCTTCATTTTTGCTGCATGCAGGATTGTTTCCTTATTATTCAGATCTATCATTTTTACTATAATGTGTCTAGAAGTGTTTCTCCTGGGGTCTTGCTTGTTGGGTGTTCGATAAGCTTTTGTGATGTAGTTAAGATGGTCGTTTTTGAGGTGGGGAAAATTTTCATTGATTATCTTGTTAAATAGGTGTTGCATTCCCTTGCTCTGGAATTCCTCACCTTCGTCCACTCCAATTATGCGAAGGTTAAATTTTTTAGCATTATCTGCTTGCTCTTGAATATCCCTTTGGTTTAATTTGAGTGTTTTTTCCATATCTGTCACTTTTTGGTCCAGTTGGTGTATTCTGTCTTCTGTATCTGACACTCGACCTTCCATTTCATTCACTCTGTTGACAGTGGCTTCTATTGTGGTTTGCATGGAGGAAATGGATCCCTTTATGGATTCAATGTTGGTTCTCAGAGTACTGATCTCACCTCTCAATGAGGTATGCATTACCTCTAATTTGGCGTTTATCTCACTTCTTATTGAGGTTTGTGCAGCTTCTATTTTTGCATGCATCTCTTGTTTGATACCCTGTATCTCTTTGGATAGTTCATCCTTGTGCTCTTTCAATTTCTGATAAATTTCTCGCTTTATTTCTTGAGTCATTGCCTCCAGCAACCCTTGGAAGTAGCCTTTGTCTTCCATTCCTGCTTTGCTCCCACTGGGGCTCTCCCCTGTGTGGCTGCTGGCTTTTGAGGTGAGCTTGCTGTCCTGGGTGGTAGTAAACCTTGTGATTTTTCTCTGTGATTTTCGCATGGAGGTTCAGGAGACTGCTCTTCAATTTTGTTTTGGTGTGTCTGTCTTTGCTTGGTTGCTGATTCTGTATTGGTAGAGAGAGTCTGTGCCTGATCTGGGTTCTGTTGGGAGCCTATTTCCAGCTGCTATTCTGACTTACTTAGGATTCTCAGCTCTCTGCTGTAGATTGCTGACAGTTCCCGCCTTTGGAAGGGTTGAGCAGCCTAGACTGCTTGTGTTTGCTCCTACGGGTGCTCTTGTGAAGAACAGATGCTCTGGATGCACTCTCCCAAATGCTGGAGTCTGCTATGGGCTCCTGATGTGTTTTTGTTTATTTGTTTTGGGCTGGTTGTGGGCTTGAACTCTAGGTTTGTGTGCTGTCCCTCAGCTTTTCAGCTCAAGGCTGGCACCCTACCGTTTGAGCCACAGCACCACTTCTGACCCTTTTTGCTTTTGTGATGCTGAGGAATCAGATCCAGGGCCTCATACATCCAAGACTATCACTCTATTGCTGAGCCGCCTTAACAGTCTGAGCTCCTGCTTACTATCAGGTGCTGGCAGCCTGTGTTGCCCAATTCCCAGTCTAGGGTATATGGGTGGAGTTTTGGTGGGGTTTGGGCTTCTCTTGTCCTGGGCCTCCAGGTCTTTTGTTGTCACAGGCGTGCTTCCCGGGGGAGTGTTGTTTCCTGGTTTTCTCCCCTCTGTTGAGGCGTATGCTCAGCTTTTTACTTCAATTGGGAGGAGTTGGTTGTGTTGTTCAGGTGCCGGATCCCCGGGCTTGGTTCCGGCCCCAGCCTGGAGCGCGCTTGTTAGGCCTGTGCTGATGTGTATACCCCCTAGGTTATACAGCCTGGGGGACACAGTTCAAATTTCTTCTACTGTTGGTATTCTTGACCCAGGGGCGCTGTTCCTGGCTTGGGCATTTAAGCTCCCTTCCAGGGGTGCTCTTGCTCTAGCCTGGCCAGCTGAGTGTGCTCCACGGGCTGGTGGAGCTCTCAAACAGTTCCCAGTTTTAGTGGGTCCTGTGGTCCGGGTGCTGGGGTAGGGAGTCTAGGTCAGGGTCTGGGGATTCCCTCCAGCTCTGGTCTCCCTTGAGGGATACACTTCCCCTGTGGGGTACTCACCCTGGAGCTGGTTGTTTCTGTGTGGTGTAGGTCGTCAGTTGTTGCAATCTGGGCTGGGTTGGGCGGTGGTGGCTCTGTGTGATTCTTTTCTGTCTCTGCCTCTGTCGAAGCTGTTGGGTCAAGAGTGTCCACGCTCAGGCAGCTTCTTCTCGGTACCTCTGGGGCCCAAGTGACCCCGCCGGGTTGTTGCGATCGTGATCGGGCGGGCGGGTGGTCTGCAGACATGACCCTTTGTCGCGCCGAGCCGCTTTGGCGGGATGGAACCTCTCTGCTCGGGTGGAGAGTGCTGGATCGTTGCGATCGGATCGCGATCCGGCGGGCCGGGTGGTCTGCCGCAGGTCCTTTTGTCACTCTGCTCTAGGCCCGAGTTTTTAGGGAAGCTGACTACCACCCAGACACATTCCCAGCCCACCTCCTCGAGAATGTCTCAAGGATGGATGGCTAATTTTATTCAATCATCATCTGGTTTCCGGAAGGAGAAAATGCCTCTGCTCACCCCCACCCCGCAGTTCCCCTCCCCGGGTATCCTGCACACAAGATGGCAGTCCTTCTTGTGATATCTGAGCTGCCACACCACACCACACCACACCACACCACACCACACCACACCACACCACACCACACCACACCACACCACACCACACCACACCACACCGTGGCAGAAAGTTCCTCCTATGGATCGTCTGCCCTCGGGAATTTACTATCTCCCCGAGCCGAGCCGAGCCGAGCCGAGGCCCCTTTTCCTTGGGAAAGAAGGATATCCATGAGGACAAAAATAAGAGCGAAAACAGAGCCAACTTATCCATAAGACAGGTAGGGCACAAAACCTCTCGGCTGGTCAGTAAAGAAAAACCCCAGGCAAAGGCTCACCGGCCCGGTGGTACCGGTGGCAGCCGGTGGCAGCCGGTGGCTCACTGCCCATCATCCGCCTGAGGTGCTGAGCGAGGAGGCTGAGACCTGAGGATAGTGGGTCAAAGCCAGCCCGGGCAGGAAAGTCCATTTGAGACTCTTCATCTCGATGGGTCACCCAAAACGCCAGGAGCGGAGGTGGACTTGGGGGAAAAATGCCCCAGTGAAGATTTCCTCGGGGCTGAATTACTACCGTGTCATGCAAGAGCACGAGCTCCCAGAGGACAGTACTGTACCTCTGGTTCCGG
>NW_027202853.1:85000-100000 GCF_024711535.1 Dipodomys merriami
CGCCACCATCCGGGACGGCGGCGCGGGCACACGGGCGCAAGCAGGCCACCGCGCGGTGACGAGCAGAGAGAGGAAGAGCACGGAGAGGGCAGGGGAACCCGTGGCCGGGGGGGGGGGAAAGGGCACCACACCGCACCCAAAGCGCGAGGGCACCGCATCACCGACACCCCGCCCGCCGGCCCGGCGGGCACGGGAGCGGCGGCGCGCACACACGGACGGGGAGGAGAGCCAGGCCCCTTCCCCGCCCGGAGGCGGCGCGCCGACGTCCACGGTCCAGCCGGCCAGCCGGCCGGGTCGCGCGTGGCACACACCCGAGCGGCCAGAAAGCCGGGGGTGACGCGCACAACGCAACGCACGCCACACGGCCACGGGGTTTTTCTCCGCCTCCCTCAGAAGCCGGCCCGAATTCACTCGCTCGCACGGACGCGGGGGCCGAGCGCACAACGACCCGCGCCACCGCGGACCGGCGGTGCCGGCAAGGGGTCGGGGGTCTGCGGCGACGACCCGTCGGCGACAAGTCACCGGCCAACGGCGGCGGCCGGAGGCGGCGGCAGGGACCCCGGGAGGCGGGCGACACCAAACCCAACGCACGCGAGCACGCTCACGCGCGGACACCGCCGGCACAGAGCGGACGGGGCCAGGCACGGGAACCGGGGTCGCGACGGGCACGCGGCGGCGACACGCCGGGAGAGCACAACGCCCCGGATCCGGGACCGGGGCGGGGGACGAAGCCACACGGCTCGAGACGGAGGAGACGATGCGGGCAAGCCTCTGGCACGGCGAGCAGGAGGGAGGCGCGGGAACCCGGGACGACATCGCGCAGGCACGCGAGGCGGCGCCCAGCGGGAGGAGACACGTCACGCCGGCTTCGGGCCCCCGGACGGCCAACTCCCGAGCGAGGGACGCACGCGGGAATCTCACCGCCACCGCCCCCGTGGCGTACCGGCGGTCCCGCTGGCAGGAGCCCTCGCGTCGTGAGCAAAACCGATCCGGGAAGACCCTTCAAAAGCCACCGCCGCCGCGACGACGTGCCTCCCCCACACCGGGAGAGCAGCCTCACGAGCCGAGCGCCGTCCCCCCCACCAAGAGAACACACCACACACGCCCAACTCGACCGTCCGCCGGTGGCCGGCCACCAAGGCCAAACCGGTGAGGATCGCGGAAGGCTGATGCGGGTGAGGAGGGCATGCCGGAAGCCCAATAAGAGCAGCGGGGAGGGTCATCGGGTCGGGTCACCGGGGTGAGAGGCGAGCGAGCGAGCGAGCGGCCACCCCCCCCCACGGGCGGGTGGCGCAGCCGCAAACCAGCGGGGAGGTGAGACCTTTCCGGGCACAGCCGGCACGCCAGGGAAACGAACGCGGGATCTCACCACCCCCAACTCCTGGGCGGTCCCGCGCAACGCCTGGGACACCGAGCCGGCCGACCAGCGGACCGGAAACCCCCACCGCGGCAGCGGCGGGCCCCCCCAAAAGAGGCCCGAGAGGGAAAAGGCAGCTCGCACACGCCTCAAAGACCCCGCGAGCGCCCGCGGAGCCACCCGCGCCAGCAGGGCCCCACCGCACCCATCCACACCGCCGGGCACGGCACCCATCATCGACCGCCTCTTTTTCGGCCGCGTGAGCAAGGGCCCACACACACCGGGATCCTCGGCTCCGGAGGGCCAGAACCCCCCCGAGCGGCACACCACCACGGGCACGGCGGCCCCGGAACACCGTGGGGCCCGGCGCCCGGCACGGCGCCGTCGTCGCCAACGGGCGGCGGCCCACACAGACGCTCGGGAACAGCGTCGCCAGGGGCCGGAGGGGGAGGGGGACGGGACCCCCCAAAACCCCACGGCACCCCAAGCACGAGGCCGGGAAGCCACACACCACACGCCCTCGCATCGCGACCCAGCACAGGCTCCAGGCTCCGCCACTCGACACACCGCGCGCGAGGCAGGGGCGGGGACGGATCGGGAACGTCCTCCACTCACCACACCAGACGACGGCCCGGGAGAGGCCCCGCGGGACCCTCCCCCAGCTCGGAGGGGGGAGGCGCGGGCACGCAGTTACCAACGCGGGCAGCCACTAACGCTCAAAAGCGGGACAGGGAGCGGCAGGGCCGCGGGAGCCCATCGGGGGCGGGCCCCCGCCAACCCGGCAGCGAACGCCGCCTCCCGAACGAGGATCGCTAGAGAACCTCTCCTCACTCTGAGGGTGGCCCGCACCCAACCCCGACGGGAACCCCGCCGGGACCAGCACACATCAAAGGCGTCCATCCTTCCCACCACGGGTGGCAGGGAGGGGTGGGGCGGGGGGGGTCTGCGGCAGCAGCAACACCAACCCTGGTCGGTCGGCCTTGCCGTGCGGGGCCAGAGCAAGGTCGCGCACACGGGCGGGAAAGCCCGCACAGGCCCGGCTCGCCTCCCACTGCAACATCTCAAGTCCCCCGGTGCAACAAGAGCCAGGTGACACGGCAGGGAAGACAAGCCAGGACCAGGGCCGGCAGCTCATGCGGGGAAGCCACCTGCCCGGCGCAAGAAGGGAAGAGCGCTCCTCCTCTGGGGAACCGCCTCGACCCCCCCCCCAGCAGAGACGTCAATCTCTGCGATAACTTTTTTCTCACTCGCACAAGCCCCACAAACCCAAGGACGGCCGGGACACACCACGGGCAGCAGGCTGGCACAAGGCAACGGACAACGCCGGGATCGGGAACGACACCACCACTCAGCCTCAGGCACCTGAGAGAACCGACCGGGAGCGTTCTGGGAGCACCGCAAGAGGGCAGAGCGCGAGGCGCGGCTTTTCACACCACACAGCACGGGCAAGCACGGAGCACCGACCCTCCCTCTCCGCGGAGAGAGCCGACCCCCGTGCCGATAACGAGTCACGGGAAGAGAGGAGCAAGATCAGGGGCGCCCCCCCTCCTCCAGCGTGTACAAGTCCCCGACCTCACGGCGAGGGCAGGGAGAGCGCAGCCGGACCCGGTTGCCGCACCCCTGCCTCCCCGCACACCACCGGCGCCGGCACGGTGGGACGGTGAGGGCAGGGGCCCACGGGCAGAACGAGAAGAGCGGTCCCATTCGCCATGAATGTCCGTCCCTCGCCTGGCGCAGCTTAGGCCCGGGCCCGAAGGAGATCGCAACGTCACCACATCAATCACACCGAGGGGGCGGAGAAGACAGCCACACGGCACTCGGGAGGCGGTGGGGCCCAGGAAGCTCGGCTCCCGAGAGGGCCAACAGCCTGGGATAAAAGCGTAGCCAGGACAGACAACCTTTCGTGAGTAACGAGCGAGGTAAAAGGGAAAAAAAAAAAAAAAAAAACTTAAAAAAATAAAAAAATAAAAAAAATACCACGGGCTTCAGCGTCCCTGGCGCTCGGGATTACCAGGACACCTCCGCCGGGCACAGAGCCGAAAGAAGCTAGAGAGGAAAAAAAGAAAAAGAAAAAGAAAAAGAACCACGGACAGCGCTCGGGAGTAGCGCAGGTCAGCGGCCGACCAGGCCCGCCATCGGGAAGCGGCAGGTCGGGGGAGTTGGAGCTAGGGGCGATAGGGAAAAAAAAAAAAAAAAAAAAAAAAAGCCACGGAGGTCGGACGAGCACGACGGCAGGATGGGGATGCCGCACACGCACAGGCAAGGCAAGGCAGGACTCGCCCCCCGCCTTTTCCTCCTCAAGCCGGCCACGGCGAGGGAAGCACACCGCGCGGGCCTACCTATGCACCCCAGGCAACCAACCACTCTCCTCCTCGGCGTGCCGAGGCAAGGGCCAGAATCCGGCACCGGGAGCGGGGGAGAGATCAAGGACGACGGGACTCACTCAGCCACCAACCAACAACCACCACCACCACCACCACCACCACCACCACACCCACGAGCCACCACAGGGGCAAGGCCTGCTCAGGGCAGCGGGAGCCCGGGGTGCGGGGGGAAGGGCAGGGGGACCCGGACCGGGAAGAGACGGGAAAGGCCCGGCACACAGCATCCGAGAGAGCCCCAAAAGACCCGCTGACAGCCACCGGGACACAGCATGCCAGCACCCTCCTGCAGGTACAAAATCCTCACGTCACCACGCCAAAACCAGCTGGTCACGCAGGGGCGACAACTCGCTGGCGACAGGGACCTCTCGGAAACCACATCGGGGACACCTGTCCCCAACACGTCCCCAACAGAGCCAGACACGGAACTCTCAGGGACAGCTGGTCGACCACATAAGGCGAAGACAGACGAAGAGAGAGGGCGGGAGCGGGGTCAGGGGACGCACCCGCCCCACTACCCCGGGTGCGCACGGGCTCACGGCACGAGCGGCACGGGGAGCCTTCCCCCGGCAGACGCGAGGCACCCACTCCGAGAGGCACCCAGCCACCACACCCACACCGCGCGGGGTCGGTGGTGAGCGCCCTGCCGCCAGCACGCACACACGCGGGACTCCCGGGCTCGGGTCCCCGACTCCCGAGGTGCTCCCTCCGCCTCGACTTTTCCCCTACGCAGGGCCCACCGGGCAAGTCCCCGCCATCGCGCACACCGCAGACGGTAGGTAGGTAGGTCCCGGCCCCGAGGCTCGCCTCGGCCGTGCCCACGGCTCCTCGCGCCGGAGAAGTCTGTCCTCCGGCCTCCGGGGCCGTGGAGAAGGCCGTGGAGGAAGGCCACACGGGGCCGGCGACCCAGGCCCTCGCGCCCGGCACGCGCCAAGCGCTCACTCGGAGGTGACTCCGACGACCATCCTATGTCGGGGAGGGGCGGGGTGTAGGTCCCGGCCCCGAGGCTCGCCTCGGCCGTGCCCACGGCTCCTCCCGCCGCAGAGGTCTGGCCTCTGGCCTCCGGGGCCATGGAGGGAGACCACACGGGGCCGGCGACCCAGGCCCTCGCGCCCGGCACGCGCCAAGCGCTCACTCGGAGGTGACTCCGACGACCATCCTATGTCGGGGAGGGGGGGGGGTGTAGGTCCCGGCCCCGAGGCTCGCCTCGGCCGTGCCCACGGCTCCTCCCGCCGCAGAGGTCTGTCCTCCGGCCTCCGGGGCCGTGGAGGGAGACCACACGGGGCCGGCGACCCAGGCCCTCGCGCCCGGCACGCGCCAAGCGCTCACTCGGAGGTGACTCCGGGGAGGGGGGGTGGTCCGAGTCCGGGCCGGGACCGGCCCCACCACCTAGCGGCTCACCCGGGGACCCTTTCCCCCGACTCCCGAGACGTCCCTCGTACTCTCCTTCTTTCGCCCTCAAAGACCAGAGTCCAGGGAGGGGAGGAGGACAAGGCGTCGGGCCCAGACAGAACTACGGGAGGGGAGGAGGACAAGGCGTCGGGCCCAGACAGAACTACTGGTCGACCCGACCAAGCCGCCACCCCCGGCACAGACCGGGCACGGAAGAGAGAGCGGCGACTCACGGCCCCACCCCGCGCTCGCCTGCGGGCGCAAAGTCCGACAGAACAGCCGCCCCGGCGCCACAGCGACACCACGGCGACAGTCGCGCCCGGCACCCGGTAGAGGCCGGGCCTCCGCCCGGCTCGCTGCCGCCAGACCTCCTCCTTCACTCGCTCGCTCGGCTGAGAACGAGGGGACTGTCATATCAAGGCGGACGCCAGGGGGAGCACGACAACCGCCTTCCAACGACCGACTCCACCGAGCCGCCGTACCCCGGATCGGCGCGCGCCGGCCGGCTCTGAGCTCCGGAGACACAGAACACGGAAACGAATCGCCTCACTCCCCACCGCCACGCACCGAGAGGCACAACCTAGGTCAGGACCTGCAGCCGGGTCCTCTCTGCGACCTCACGAACGACACCAGAGCCACCAGAGACCTAGACCGAGATCGAGCCGCCGCCGCCGCCGCCGCCAGCGACCAAAGTGAAACCAGGAACCAGGACGGGAGTCGCCCGAACGGAGCGGCCCGAACCCGAGAACCGGGAAGCCGGGATCGGTCCCAAGCAGGAAGGGGCGGCAAAGACGGCAGGCCTGCACCACGAGAGAAAACGAACCGGCCACCCGCACGACCTCCGCCGCCCGTGGCAAGACCCCCACCCCCACCCAACATGGCCAGAAAAGGGCAAGTGAGCGCTCGTCCCACCGTCTGCCCGCCCGTCTTTTTTTTTTTTTGGGGGGGGGGGTGTTTGTACGTTTTGTTTTCTTTTTCCCCCAGATGGAAACCAGAAAGAAACAACAACAACAACAACAACAACAACAACAACAACAACAACAACAAAAAACTCCCAAAGATGGGTCGGCTCCAGCAAGAGACGAGCCCTCGGGAGGCACCCCGCTCACTTGTGAAAGTCCGCCGCCCGCCCGCCCCACAACACGCTCCCTCCCCCCGCCCCCACCCGCCCCCCCCCCTTCACAGGCAGGGAAAGGGCAGGGGGAAGGCCAGAGAGAGGTTTCTTCTAACACAGAGAGGGTAGGTACACGTCACGCACACAGGTCTGGAAACCCACGGTGACAGCGCCATGGGAAGCGTGAGTCCACTCACCCATCACTAAATGACAGGAAAGCCAAACGAGAGCCGCTGGCTGGGCAGAAAAGGCCTTTGACAAAATTCAACATTCATTCATGCTAAAAGCTCTGGAGAAAATAGGAATAGAAGGAACATTTCTAAAAACAATAAAAGCCATTTATGACAGACCAATAGCCAATATTATACTTAATGGGGAAAAGCTACAACCAATTCTCCTAAAATCAGGAACAAGGCAAGGATGCCCACTGTCTCCACTCCTCTTCAATATAGTCCTAGAACCCTTAGCCAGGGCAATAAGGCAAGAAAAAGACATTAAAGGGATCCGCATAGGGAAAGAAAAAGTTAAACTATCCCTTTTTGCAGACGACATGATACTATACCTCCCTCCACGATCCCTAAAAGTCCATCCCGAATCTCTTAGAAATCATAACTCTCTTCGTCAAAATAGCAGGATACAAAATAAACCCACAAAAATCAGTTGCCTTCCTACACACTGATAATGTACAGGAAGAGAGGGAAATAAAGGGAGCAACCCCATTCACAATAACCTCCCGAAAAATAAAATATTTAGGAATTAACCTAACCAAAGATGTAAAAGAACTATTTAATGAGAACTATAAAAAGTTAAAGAAAGAAATTGCAGAAGACACTAGGAAATGGAAAGACCTCCCATGCTCCTGGATAGGCCGACTTAATATAGTAAAGATGGTAATACTTCCAAAACTAATATACAAATTCAACGCAATTCCTATTAAAATCCCAATGACGTACATCACTGAAATACAGAAAACAGTCCAAAAATTCATATGGAACAACAAAAGACCTAGAATAGCCAAAACAATTCTAGGGGATAAAGACAATATGGGAGGGCTATCCATGCCGAACTTCAAACTCTACTACAGAGCTATAATAACAAAGACAGCATGGTACTGGCACAAAAACAGACCCGAAGACCAATGGAACAGAATAGAAGATCCAGAAATAAATCCACAGGCCTACAGCCAGCTGATATTCGACAAAGGAGCCAAAGACATACAATGGAAGAAACACAGCCTCTTCAACCGCTGGTACTGGGAAAACTGGGCAGCCACATGCAGAAAACTAAAAGTGGACCCCAGCCTATCACCATGCACCAACATCAACTCAAAATGGATTAAAGACCTTAACATTAAACCTGAATCTCTGAAACTACTGCAGGACAGAGTAGGAGAGACACTTGAACTAATAGGCACAGGAAGGAACTTCCTGAACAGAGTCCCAGGGTCACAACAAATTGGAGAGAGACTCGACAAATGGGACTACCTTAAAATAAAAAAAAATTTTTAAAAAAAAAAAAAACAGCTAGCCTTTTCTAATAGGCTCTGCCACTCTCTCTGGAGCAGGATTCGGGGCATGAGGCGATGAATCTGAACCCGACACACAGGTGTTGGAGGGTAGAGGCATCTTCACTCACATGCCTGTGGTGGAGGACCTGGACCCGAGTGTGGCGGTGCACAGTGGGTGTGGGTGTGTGTGTCTGTGACTCTGTGTGTGTGTGTCTGTGACTCTGTGTGTGTGTGTGTGTGTGTGTGTGTGTGTGTGTGTGTGTGTGTGTGTGTGCGCGGGGCTGGGGGGAGGGCAGGTAGGGAACCCTAGGAGGAAAGACAGGGAGAGACAGACGAGGGGCCCCGGCCCAAACAGAGTGGGGGGGTCAGAGGGGCGATCCTATCTCCCGGGGGGGGGGGTGAAGCATGGTTAGAACCCACAGGCCCGGCGGGCGTACTTCTCTTTGGAGTTCGCACTGGGAACATATGCGGGCAGAAGCGCCCCAGCACACACATCGCATCGCAGACGGGTAGAGAGGCAGAGCCAGGGGGTCAGGCATGGTAAACACTCTATTCCGTCAACACACACACACACACACACACACACACACACACACACACACACACACACACACACCCCTTAGGGTGTGTGTACAATATCCACAAGGTAAAAGTTTATTCATCCATTCCCCAAAGAAGAAGAAGAAGATTATGTCAGTTACAGGGAAGTAGATGGATGGACTGATGGACTAGGAGCGGGGGGGGGGGGGGGGCAGAGGGGGGGGTGCCGGCGGCGGCGGAGAAGAACCTAGAACAGGTGATGCCAGGGGAAGACAGACCGGCGGAGAGACAGACAGACCGACCAACCAACGGCACCTGTTTTCTCTCCTACGTGGACGCTAGACCTAAACTATAACTGGACATGGTAAGCTACACAGCACTCCGGGCAAACAGAGTGTGTGTGTGTGTCCCCGTGTGTGTGACACACATACTGTCCTTTTGTCAGAAGGTGTAACTTCTCTGAGCATTTAAGATATTGCAGAGAAGACACAAGACGTAATATCCGTAAGTGGCACGACTGTGAACGTATTATAACAACCGGACGTGTGAGGACCAAAGCTGGAATTAGGAGGACAGAAATGTACCTGTCCTCACGCTTTGGGTCATGATCACAAGTACATTTGGTTTAGGATCTTTCAAAACACATCGATGTATCCTTCTGGACACGATGGTCTAGGACCACACTAGTCAATAGCCACTTCAAAGCCAGATCCGCGGTTGGATACGTTTCAATTGGCTTATATTGCATCCTCCAATATTTTTCTCTTCTTTTTATTCTACCTTCTCACTAAAGATCCAGTGGTATAAAGCTACTTTTATTCTCTTAATATTCCATAACTGAAGTGATCTGCTTTGTTTTGCAGCTTTCTCAGCTTAATTCACTGAGGCCTATTTAGTCACACATGATGAGAGGTCCAGAAACATCTTTGGGGCCACGGATGGCTTTTGTAAAGTCCATTTGGGGAAATAGCAAATATAATCTACCATGTCCTAAAATGTAACAGATTATCTCTATGGGGCCGATAGAAATATCCAGATGTGCCCTGTCAACAGCCAGTTATTTTAATTTACTTAAGGGAAATCAAGTGAATAAAAGTCTATATAGTTCAAGAAATTGTATTCTGATACCTATATAAAAAGTTTACCTGAGTGGGTGAGGACATTTGCATGAAATTTCACCTAGGGCAGCACTTGATATTTATAACTCTCCCTAAACTATTGCATTGCCTGTTTTCCATTTTCTTGGCACTCCTTTAGAAATGTTCCCGTCTCAATCTTTCACCCACTGCAGCCGTGGGACCCTTTTTCATAATACGGACGTAAAGACATTTGTGGTACCGTATATAAATTACAACCGTAGGGGCTGGGAAGGTGGCTCAGTGGTAGAGTGCTTGCCTTGCATGCCTGAGGCCCTGGGTTCGATTCCTCAGCACCACATTAAGCAAAAAGAAAAAAGCCGGAAGTGGCGCTGTGGCTCAAGTGGTAGAGCGCTAGCCTTGAGCTGAACAGCTGAGGGACAGCGCCCAGGCCCAGAGTTCAGGCCCCACGACCGGATCCAAAAAAAAAAAAAAAAAAAAAAAAATTACAACCGTAAATAAACTGGTACAGTTTGCTCGTAAGACATAATATCCAAACGAATTCCGTGTCCAGAAAATAACGAAAAAAAACACCCCCTGCGGGCCCCCCTCCCCCTCCGCTCGGCCCTCCCTTCAAGAACATTTCCTTGTTTGCTGTTGTTTCGTTTTGTTTCGTTGTAAATAAATAAAGCCGCAGAAGAGAGCCGGCGATACCTCATCGCTACTCTCGCGAGAGTCTCTCGGACTCTCGCGAGAGTCGCCAGCCCCCGCCATCAGCACCGAATCATTCCCTGTCACTCCACACGGTGTCCAGTAGGTGGCACCCCAAAACAAGGAAAAAGAACGTCAGGCCCAAGATCGATCAAGACACTTAGGAAGGTCTTGTGAGGAAGGAACACCTCCCCCTACACACACACACACACACACACACACACACACACACACACACACACACACACACACACACACACACACACACACACACACACACACACACACACACACACACACACACACACACACCCCAGCACATCCCCGCCCACACAGGTCATGAATGGCAAACCCCTATGGCACAGAGAGACAGACAGACAAAACACATGGGGTGTGGAGAGAGACCGGAAATCAAAAACAAAAACAAAAACAAAAAACATTTTCCTGGCTTGACCTATGAATGGGCCTGGGCTGGCATTCTGTCCTCTGGGCCCTACAGTCAATCCATGGCGGTCGCTCCTCTCTCCTCATCACTGTAATCCTATCTGATATTTGCCAGAGCCGAACGTGCAGTGGGGACACTTTGGTTCATCGATCTAAACTAGGGCCCGGGGCGGAGGGGGTGGTGGTGGTGGAGGGGAAGCCTAGGAAGTCTGTTGCTATAGTTGGTGGCGGCGGCGGTGGTGGTGGCGGCAGTGCAAAGTGTGTGTGGGGGGAGGGGGGGAGGTAGATCACATGCTGCCATACGTGCCTGTGCCTGTGTGGTAGGAAACAGCAGCAAAGATCAAGGGGTGCAGGGTGTGTGTGTGCACGCCCCAGTCAGTCCTGGGGCTTGAACTCAGAGCCTGAGTGCTGTCCCTTGGCTCTTGTGCTCAAGACTGGCACTCTGGGGCTGGGAAGGTGGCTCAGTGGTAGAGCGCTTGCCTTGCATGCGTGAGGCCCTGGATTCGATTCCTCAGCACCACATAAGCAGAAAAAAAGCCGGAAGTGGCATTGTGGCTCAAGTGGTAGAATGCTAGCCTTAACCTGAAGAGATGAGGGACAGCGCCCAGGCCCAGAGTTCAGGCCCCACGACCGGACCCCCCCCCCCGCCCCCGCGCCAAAAAAAAAAAAAAAGAGACTGGCAGTCTGCCATTTGAGCCAAAACTCCACTTCTGGCCTTTGGGTTGCTTAATTGAAGACATGAGGCTCACCAAAGTGCAATGCCTATATACCTCTGATCATATAACAAGAAGTCTTCCCCTTTCTTTGTGTTTGTTATCATCGATGTTATTTTGTTTTCTCTTCTCCCCCCCCCCATTGTTTCTTCCTTCATCTATTTCCGGGAGGGGCAAGAAATGGAGGGACCCAGGATGAAGAAGTGCAACAGTGGCACTCACTAGACACTATGTTGACACACAACCTGTGGGTGGGGAACAAACAGAACTTGAGGGAGGGAAAACCTGTGAGAGAGCCAGGGAAGGGGTGACATTGTCCAAAAAAAAAAGTACTCTTTTTTAGGGGGTGGGGGGAGATGGGAGGGCAGGAATGGAAACAAAGGAGGAGGCAACAATGCTTGATAAGAAATGTACTCATTTCCTTGCTCGTGTCATTGTAACCACTCTGTAAGTATTTTCACATTTAACACAACTCATTAGCCGGGCGCCGGTGGCTCTCGCCTGTAATCCTAGCTACTCAGAAGGCTGAGAGCTGAGGATCACGGTTCAAAGCCAGCCCGGGCAGGATAGCGCCCAAGCCCAGAGTTCAAGCCCAACGACAAAAAAAAAAAAAACAAAAAAAAACAAAAACTTATTAATTAAAAAAAAAATGTACTCTTCCTACCTCACTTATGTAATGTAATCTTTCCTATCCTTTTTTTTTTTTTTTTTTTTTTTTTTTTTTTTTTTTTTTTTGTCAGTGGTGGGTCTTAAACTCTGGGCCTGGGCGCTGTCCCTAAACTCTTCAGCTCAAAGCGAGTGCTCTACCGCTTGAGCCACAACACCACTTCCGATTTTCTAGTGCCTCATTGGAGATAAGAGTCTGGTGACTTTCCTGCCCTGCCTGGCTTTGAACCGTGATCCTCAGCTCTCAGCCTCCTGAGCAGCTAGGATTACAGACGCGAGCCACCGGTGTGGGCTGGCATACTGTAACCGTTCTGTATGTCACCATTTCCCTAACAATTTGTAAAAAATCAAAGGAGAGAGGGAGGGGGAGATAACAACCCCTCACGCCTGAGAAGTGAAACCCAACGGGCTTCTAACCGATCTGAGATTCTTTGAAGGTTTTTGCGATGTTAATCACAATCACAAACACAGACGGACAGTTTCTCCAGTCACTCCTTAAGAGGAACGGGGAACAGGGACAGGGAGAAGAGAGGCAGATCCTGGCCTGACCTAGGCGGGAAGATGGAGGGGAGACAAGACTCCTGAACTCCTTTTTCCCCTCACTCTCCTCCGTCCAGAGGGTGGGAGCTTAGGGGTCGGCCACGGGGACATCCCACGGTCACAGTCATGCCTCCCGGAGGGGCAGAGGGCAGAGCACAGGCAAGCATGCCAGCTTCCCCGCCCGCCCCTCCCATTCTGTCCCTGGCGGGCTTGGGCGGGAGGCATACTAGTGGCAGCGGGCGGGTGGAAGTAGTCTGACAACTCCAGCTTGCAGGAAGTCAGTGGCTGCTGGTGGTAGGCAGGGAGGGTCCCAGCAGAAAAAGACCAGAGAGAGCGCGCGCGCGCAGACTTTTCCTGCCCAAGGGCAAAAGAGGCCACTTTTGTAAAGACGGGGAGGGGGAGGGGAGGCTGATTCACTCACCCCCACCCCACCCCGCGCGCTAATGAAGTTACAGGAGCTGAGGGCTGGCCGCCCCACCCCCCACCCCGCCGGGGTGTTTCGCAGAGGACGCAGGGCGGGTCGGGGGTGGGGGTGGGGTGGGCTGGTTTAAGCCTGGAGCCCCAGTCAACTCAGGAACTCCAGGCAACGTTCCTTTGTCTTGTAAATGTCGTCATGGCAACGACTTAAGCGCCCTGGCGGAGGGGGGGAGGGTGGGGGGGGGAGGAGAAAGAAGAAGAAACAAACACGCCCACCCCAGCAGGCCTGCCTGAGTTGAGGCCTTGAATTTCAACCTCAGTAGGGCCACTAAACTAATAAAAATCGTTGTAAGAAACTGTTGACGGAGGACCCTCGGGATAGGATGATTAGGCTGTGTACCCGTGAGGCGAGGTGGCCGTGTGTTCCAGCTTCGTGCCAAGAGGTTGCCTTATCTCGGCCTATCTTCCTTCCCAGAATTGAACACAGAGGCAAGCAGGATAATTTCCAGGGGGAAATGAGGCCTGGGAAAGCACCACCAGGAATTCAGAGACAAGACAGCCGGACAGCTTCCTAATGAATGGCTCCACACATCCTATTTTCTTCACTTTTCAGTCCCTCATAAACGAACAGTTATTAGGAAAGAAAACTAATAGGTGGGGGTGGGTGGTGGAAGGGAAAAGAGCAGCTCCCTTCCTCTGAGCTTTTGCCCAAACAATGAGTATACTGTGAGAAAGGAGCCAAGAGTTTCCTCAAAGAAAGGAGGAAACTTACACCGGGGAGGGAAGTAAATTTTAAAAAGAAACAGAGCATGGGTCAAAGCACCACCCCTCCCCCCCCCCCCCCCATGCATGCATGGGAAACCAACAGAATCATCTCTTAAACCCTACTACAGGCTCAAGGTAGAGAGTTTACTTTGTTTCTTTTTCCTCTGTGTGTTTTCAAGGTTTCACTTTCATTTCTGGGCACATAACCATTGGGCCTTGCCTCGGTGGGTGTTTCTCCCCCTAAAAGTATCTATCCTGTCTTTTGGGTCTTACTGTGTGTGAGTGTGTGAGTGTGTGAGTGAGCGAGTGAGTGAGTGAGTGAGTGAGTGAGTGAGTGAGGCAGCCAGGCAGCCAGGCAGCCAGGCAGCCAGGCAGCCAGGCAGCCAGGCAGCCAGCCAAGCAGCCAGCCAAGCAGCCAGCCAGGCAGTCAGTCCAGAGATCTAATGTCTCCCCTATTTTAAACGTACCTTTTGCATATGTGAGAGAAAACACACGAAACTGGTTTTCTATAGGAACATATATGTGAATACATTCACCATGGAGTGAAAAGATAGAGTCGCTTCCAAATGATATGTACAGCAGAACACCAACACATCGAGATGACTTCTGCAAGAAGCCAAGGCCCACTTTTGAAATCCCATAATGAGGAAGCCTCAGTCAGTGGCCTGGTTTGAGTCCAGGCCTCCACTTAAAAACGACCTTTACTTTGTGTTTTTATTTTTCCCTGTTTTCTTTTCCTTTCTATGACCTCTCCCCCCAACGCCCCAACCCCTTCCCTCCATAGGTCTCTCTTTCTCCTTTTCTTTCTCTGTAGTTTGAGCCCGAGAGTTACTTAATTCTCGAACTTCTGGGTTTTCCTTAGATCTGGTAACCTGTTGGACATAAAAATTTGGGAAAGCCTCAAAACAGTCACCCCCACCCCACGAAAAATAATCATGCTTGTCGCCAAAAGCTGTTAAATGAGAAAACAGTGGTCAAGTGAAGCAAATGAAGGCTGTAATAGCAACCATGTTTCTAGACTACTGTACCAAGTTTTTTTTTAAATATATATTTTTTAAATATATTTTTATTGTGAAAATACTGTACAGAGGGGTTACAATTACATGGGTAAGATAATGAGCACATTTCTTATAAGCATTGTAGCCTCCTGCTTTTTTTCCCCTTCCCATCCCTTCGTATCCTCCCCCCCCCCCCGCCGTCCCCCCACCAAAGTTGTAAAGTTCGTTTTTCGACATAACGACTTGTATATCTCATTGTTTCAATGGGTCCTCCTGTAACCCTGTTTTAACAATTTGTTTTTTCCCTTCCCCTCCACATATATCAACACCAGGATTTTTTTTTTTATTAAGCAAAACAACTCAGTTATTCAGCTGTGAG
>NW_027202853.1:122500-137500 GCF_024711535.1 Dipodomys merriami
CCCCCCGAGCGGCACACCACCACGGGCACGGCGGCCCCGGAACACCGTGGGGCCCGGCGCCCGGCACGGCGCCGTCGTCGCCAACGGGCGGCGGCCCACACAGACGCTCGGGAACAGCGTCGCCAGGGGCCGGAGGGGGAGGGGGACGGGACCCCCCAAAACCCCACGGCACCCCAAGCACGAGGCCGGGAAGCCACACACCACACGCCCTCGCATCGCGACCCAGCACAGGCTCCAGGCTCCGCCACTCGACACACCGCGCGCGAGGCAGGGGCGGGGACGGATCGGGAACGTCCTCCACTCACCACACCAGACGACGGCCCGGGAGAGGCCCCGCGGGACCCTCCCCCAGCTCGGAGGGGGGAGGCGCGGGCACGCAGTTACCAACGCGGGCAGCCACTAACGCTCAAAAGCGGGACAGGGAGCGGCAGGGCCGCGGGAGCCCATCGGGGGCGGGCCCCCGCCAACCCGGCAGCGAACGCCGCCTCCCGAACGAGGATCGCTAGAGAACCTCTCCTCACTCTGAGGGTGGCCCGCACCCAACCCCGACGGGAACCCCGCCGGGACCAGCACACATCAAAGGCGTCCATCCTTCCCACCACGGGTGGCAGGGAGGGGTGGGGCGGGGGGGGTCTGCGGCAGCAGCAACACCAACCCTGGTCGGTCGGCCTTGCCGTGCGGGGCCAGAGCAAGGTCGCGCACACGGGCGGGAAAGCCCGCACAGGCCCGGCTCGCCTCCCACTGCAACATCTCAGGTCCCCCGGTGCAACAAGAGCCAGGTGACACGGCAGGGAAGACAAGCCAGGACCAGGGCCGGCAGCTCATGCGGGGAAGCCACCTGCCCGGCGCAAGAAGGGAAGAGCGCTCCTCCTCTGGGGAACCGCCTCGACCCCCCCCCCAGCAGAGACGTCAATCTCTGCGATAACTTTTTTCTCACTCGCACAAGCCCCACAAACCCAAGGACGGCCGGGACACACCACGGGCAGCAGGCTGGCACAAGGCAACGGACAACGCCGGGATCGGGAACGACACCACCACTCAGCCTCAGGCACCTGAGAGAACCGACCGGGAGCGTTCTGGGAGCACCGCAAGAGGGCAGAGCGCGAGGCGCGGCTTTTCACACCACACAGCACGGGCAAGCACGGAGCACCGACCCTCCCTCTCCGCGGAGAGAGCCGACCCCCGTGCCGATAACGAGTCACGGGAAGAGAGGAGCAAGATCAGGGGCGCCCCCCCTCCTCCAGCGTGTACAAGTCCCCGACCTCACGGCGAGGGCAGGGAGAGCGCAGCCGGACCCGGTTGCCGCACCCCTGCCTCCCCGCACACCACCGGCGCCGGCACGGTGGGACGGTGAGGGCAGGGGCCCACGGGCAGAACGAGAAGAGCGGTCCCATTCGCCATGAATGTCCGTCCCTCGCCTGGCGCAGCTTAGGCCCGGGCCCGAAGGAGATCGCAACGTCACCACATCAATCACACCGAGGGGGCGGAGAAGACAGCCACACGGCACTCGGGAGGCGGTGGGGCCCAGGAAGCTCGGCTCCCGAGAGGGCCAACAGCCTGGGATAAAAGCGTAGCCAGGACAGACAACCTTTCGTGAGTAACGAGCGAGGTAAAAGGGAAAAAAAAAAAAAAAAAAAAACTTAAAAAAATAAAAAAATAAAAAAAATACCACGGGCTTCAGCGTCCCTGGCGCTCGGGATTACCAGGACACCTCCGCCGGGCACAGAGCCGAAAGAAGCTAGAGAGGAAAAAAAGAAAAAGAAAAAGAAAAAGAACCACGGACAGCGCTCGGGAGTAGCGCAGGTCAGCGGCCGACCAGGCCCGCCATCGGGAAGCGGCAGGTCGGGGGAGTTGGAGCTAGGGGCGATAGGGAAAAAAAAAAAAAAAAAAAAAGCCACGGAGGTCGGACGAGCACGACGGCAGGACGGGGATGCCGCACACGCACAGGCAAGGCAAGGCAGGACTCGCCCCCCGCCTTTTCCTCCTCAAGCCGGCCACGGCGAGGGAAGCACACCGCGCGGGCCTACCTATGCACCCCAGGCAACCAACCACTCTCCTCCTCGGCGTGCCGAGGCAAGGGCCAGAATCCGGCACCGGGAGCGGGGGAGAGATCAAGGACGACGGGACTCACTCAGCCACCAACCAACAACCACCACCACCACCACCACCACCACCACCACACCCACGAGCCACCACAGGGGCAAGGCCTGCTCAGGGCAGCGGGAGCCCGGGGTGCGGGGGGAAGGGCAGGGGGACCCGGACCGGGAAGAGACGGGAAAGGCCCGGCACACAGCATCCGAGAGAGCCCCAAAAGACCCGCTGACAGCCACCGGGACACAGCATGCCAGCACCCTCCTGCAGGTACAAAATCCTCACGTCACCACGCCAAAACCAGCTGGTCACGCAGGGGCGACAACTCGCTGGCGACAGGGACCTCTCGGAAACCACATCGGGGACACCTGTCCCCAACACGTCCCCAACAGAGCCAGACACGGAACTCTCAGGGACAGCTGGTCGACCACATAAGGCGAAGACAGACGAAGAGAGAGGGCGGGAGCGGGGTCAGGGGACGCACCCGCCCCACTACCCCGGGTGCGCACGGGCTCACGGCACGAGCGGCACGGGGAGCCTTCCCCCGGCAGACGCGAGGCACCCACTCCGAGAGGCACCCAGCCACCACACCCACACCGCGCGGGGTCGGTGGTGAGCGCCCTGCCGCCAGCACGCACACACGCGGGACTCCCGGGCTCGGGTCCCCGACTCCCGAGGTGCTCCCTCCGCCTCGACTTTTCCCCTACGCAGGGCCCACCGGGCAAGTCCCCGCCATCGCGCACACCGCAGACGGTAGGTAGGTAGGTCCCGGCCCCGAGGCTCGCCTCGGCCGTGCCCACGGCTCCTCGCGCCGGAGAAGTCTGTCCTCCGGCCTCCGGGGCCGTGGAGAAGGCCGTGGAGGAAGGCCACACGGGGCCGGCGACCCAGGCCCTCGCGCCCGGCACGCGCCAAGCGCTCACTCGGAGGTGACTCCGACGACCATCCTATGTCGGGGAGGGGCGGGGTGTAGGTCCCGGCCCCGAGGCTCGCCTCGGCCGTGCCCACGGCTCCTCCCGCCGCAGAGGTCTGGCCTCTGGCCTCCGGGGCCATGGAGGGAGACCACACGGGGCCGGCGACCCAGGCCCTCGCGCCCGGCACGCGCCAAGCGCTCACTCGGAGGTGACTCCGACGACCATCCTATGTCGGGGAGGGGGGGGGTGTAGGTCCCGGCCCCGAGGCTCGCCTCGGCCGTGCCCACGGCTCCTCCCGCCGCAGAGGTCTGTCCTCCGGCCTCCGGGGCCGTGGAGGGAGACCACACGGGGCCGGCGACCCAGGCCCTCGCGCCCGGCACGCGCCAAGCGCTCACTCGGAGGTGACTCCGGGGAGGGGGGGTGGTCCGAGTCCGGGCCGGGACCGGCCCCACCACCTAGCGGCTCACCCGGGGACCCTTTCCCCCGACTCCCGAGACGTCCCTCGTACTCTCCTTCTTTCGCCCTCAAAGACCAGAGTCCAGGGAGGGGAGGAGGACAAGGCGTCGGGCCCAGACAGAACTACGGGAGGGGAGGAGGACAAGGCGTCGGGCCCAGACAGAACTACTGGTCGACCCGACCAAGCCGCCACCCCCGGCACAGACCGGGCACGGAAGAGAGAGCGGCGACTCACGGCCCCACCCCGCGCTCGCCTGCGGGCGCAAAGTCCGACAGAACAGCCGCCCCGGCGCCACAGCGACACCACGGCGACAGTCGCGCCCGGCACCCGGTAGAGGCCGGGCCTCCGCCCGGCTCGCTGCCGCCAGACCTCCTCCTTCACTCGCTCGCTCGGCTGAGAACGAGGGGACTGTCATATCAAGGCGGACGCCAGGGGGAGCACGACAACCGCCTTCCAACGACCGACTCCACCGAGCCGCCGTACCCCGGATCGGCGCGCGCCGGCCGGCTCTGAGCTCCGGAGACACAGAACACGGAAACGAATCGCCTCACTCCCCACCGCCACGCACCGAGAGGCACAACCTAGGTCAGGACCTGCAGCCGGGTCCTCTCTGCGACCTCACGAACGACACCAGAGCCACCAGAGACCTAGACCGAGATCGAGCCGCCGCCGCCGCCGCCGCCGCCAGCGACCAAAGTGAAACCAGGAACCAGGACGGGAGTCGCCCGAACGGAGCGGCCCGAACCCGAGAACCGGGAAGCCGGGATCGGTCCCAAGCAGGAAGGGGCGGCAAAGACGGCAGGCCTGCACCACGAGAGAAAACGAACCGGCCACCCGCACGACCTCCGCCGCCCGTGGCAAGACCCCCACCCCCACCCAACATGGCCAGAAAAGGGCAAGTGAGCGCTCGTCCCACCGTCTGCCCGCCCGTCTTTTTTTTTTTTTTTTGGGGGGGGGTGTTTGTACGTTTTGTTTTCTTTTTCCCCCAGATGGAAACCAGAAAGAAACAACAACAACAACAACAACAACAACAACAACAACAACAACAACAACAACAACAAAAAACTCCCAAAACAACAACAACAACAACAACAACAAAAAACTCCCAAAGATGGGTCGGCTCCAGCAAGAGACGAGCCCTCGGGAGGCACCCCGCTCACTTGTGAAAGTCCGCCGCCCGCCCGCCCCACAACACGCTCCCTCCCCCCGCCCCCACCCGCCCCCCCCCTCACAGGCAGGGAAAGGGCAGGGGGAAGGCCAGAGAGAGGTTTCTTCTAACACAGAGAGGGTAGGTACACGTCACGCACACAGGTCTGGAAACCCACGGTGACAGCGCCATGGGAAGCGTGAGTCCACTCACCCATCACTAAATGACAGGAAAGCCAAACGAGAGCCGCTGGCTGGGCAGAAAAGGCCTTTGACAAAATTCAACATTCATTCATGCTAAAAGCTCTGGAGAAAATAGGAATAGAAGGAACATTTCTAAAAACAATAAAAGCCATTTATGACAGACCAATAGCCAATATTATACTTAATGGGGAAAAGCTACAACCAATTCTCCTAAAATCAGGAACAAGGCAAGGATGCCCACTGTCTCCACTCCTCTTCAATATAGTCCTAGAACCCTTAGCCAGGGCAATAAGGCAAGAAAAAGACATTAAAGGGATCCGCATAGGGAAAGAAAAAGTTAAACTATCCCTTTTTGCAGACGACATGATACTATACCTCCCTCCACGATCCCTAAAAGTCCATCCCGAATCTCTTAGAAATCATAACTCTCTTCGTCAAAATAGCAGGATACAAAATAAACCCACAAAAATCAGTTGCCTTCCTATACACTGATAATGTACAGGAAGAGAGGGAAATAAAGGGAGCAACCCCATTCACAATAACCTCCCGAAAAATAAAATATTTAGGAATTAACCTAACCAAAGATGTAAAAGAACTATTTAATGAGAACTATAAAAAGTTAAAGAAAGAAATTGCAGAAGACACTAGGAAATGGAAAGACCTCCCATGCTCCTGGATAGGCCGACTTAATATAGTAAAGATGGTAATACTTCCAAAACTAATATACAAATTCAACGCAATTCCTATTAAAATCCCAATGACGTACATCACTGAAATACAGAAAACAGTCCAAAAATTCATATGGAACAACAAAAGACCTAGAATAGCCAAAACAATTCTAGGGGATAAAGACAATATGGGAGGGCTATCCATGCCGAACTTCAAACTCTACTACAGAGCTATAATAACAAAGACAGCATGGTACTGGCACAAAAACAGACCCGAAGACCAATGGAACAGAATAGAAGATCCAGAAATAAATCCACAGGCCTACAGCCAGCTGATATTCGACAAAGGAGCCAAAGACATACAATGGAAGAAACACAGCCTCTTCAACCGCTGGTACTGGGAAAACTGGGCAGCCACATGCAGAAAACTAAAAGTGGACCCCAGCCTATCACCATGCACCAACATCAACTCAAAATGGATTAAAGACCTTAACATTAAACCTGAATCTCTGAAACTACTGCAGGACAGAGTAGGAGAGACACTTGAACTAATAGGCACAGGAAGGAACTTCCTGAACAGAGTCCCAGGGTCACAACAAATTGGAGAGAGACTCGACAAATGGGACTACCTTAAAATAAAAAAAAATTTTTTAAAAAAAAAAAAACAGCTAGCCTTTTCTAATAGGCTCTGCCACTCTCTCTGGAGCAGGATTCGGGGCATGAGGCGATGAATCTGAACCCGACACACAGGTGTTGGAGGGTAGAGGCATCTTCACTCACATGCCTGTGGTGGAGGACCTGGACCCGAGTGTGGCGGTGCACAGTGGGTGTGGGTGTGTGTGTCTGTGACTCTGTGTGTGTGTGTCTGTGACTCTGTGTGTGTGTGTGTGTGTGTGTGTGTGTGTGTGTGTGTGTGTGTGTGTGTGCGCGGGGCTGGGGGGAGGGCAGGTAGGGAACCCTAGGAGGAAAGACAGGGAGAGACAGACGAGGGGCCCCGGCCCAAACAGAGTGGGGGGGTCAGAGGGGCGATCCTATCTCCCGGGGGGGGGGTGAAGCATGGTTAGAACCCACAGGCCCGGCGGGCGTACTTCTCTTTGGAGTTCGCACTGGGAACATATGCGGGCAGAAGCGCCCCAGCACACACATCGCATCGCAGACGGGTAGAGAGGCAGAGCCAGGGGGTCAGGCATGGTAAACACTCTATTCCGTCAACACACACACACACACACACACACACACACACACACACACACACACACACACACACACACACACACACACACACACACACACACACACACACACACCCCTTAGGGTGTGTGTACAATATCCACAAGGTAAAAGTTTATTCATCCATTCCCCAAAGAAGAAGAAGAAGATTATGTCAGTTACAGGGAAGTAGATGGATGGACTGATGGACTAGGAGCGGGGGGGGGGGGGGGGGGGCAGAGGGGGGGGGTGCCGGCGGCGGCGGAGAAGAACCTAGAACAGGTGATGCCAGGGGAAGACAGACCGGCGGAGAGACAGACAGACCGACCAACCAACGGCACCTGTTTTCTCTCCTACATGGATGCTAGACCTAAACTATAACTGGACATGGTAAGCTACACAGCACTCCGGGCAAACAGAGTGTGTGTGTGTCCCCGTGTGTGTGACACACATACTGTCCTTTTGTCAGAAGGTGTAACTTCTCTGAGCATTTAAGATATTGCAGAGAAGACACAAGACGTAATATCCGTAAGTGGCACGACTGTGAACGTATTATAACAACCGGACGTGTGAGGACCAAAGCTGGAATTAGGAGGACAGAAATGTACCTGTCCTCACGCTTTGGGTCATGATCACAAGTACATTTGGTTTAGGATCTTTCAAAACACATCGATGTATCCTTCTGGACACGATGGTCTAGGACCACACTAGTCAATAGCCACTTCAAAGCCAGATCCGCGGTTGGATACGTTTCAATTGGCTTATATTGCATCCTCCAATATTTTTCTCTTCTTTTTATTCTACCTTCTCACTAAAGATCCAGTGGTATAAAGCTACTTTTATTCTCTTAATATTCCATAACTGAAGTGATCTGCTTTGTTTTGCAGCTTTCTCAGCTTAATTCACTGAGGCCTATTTAGTCACACATGATGAGAGGTCCAGAAACATCTTTGGGGCCACGGATGGCTTTTGTAAAGTCCATTTGGGGAAATAGCAAATATAATCTACCATGTCCTAAAATGTAACAGATTATCTCTATGGGGCCGATAGAAATATCCAGATGTGCCCTGTCAACAGCCAGTTATTTTAATTTACTTAAGGGAAATCAAGTGAATAAAAGTCTATATAGTTCAAGAAATTGTATTCTGATACCTATATAAAAAGTTTACCTGAGTGGGTGAGGACATTTGCATGAAATTTCACCTAGGGCAGCACTTGATATTTATAACTCTCCCTAAACTATTGCATTGCCTGTTTTCCATTTTCTTGGCACTCCTTTAGAAATGTTCCCGTCTCAATCTTTCACCCACTGCAGCCGTGGGACCCTTTTTCATAATACGGACGTAAAGACATTTGTGGTACCGTATATAAATTACAACCGTAGGGGCTGGGAAGGTGGCTCAGTGGTAGAGTGCTTGCCTTGCATGCCTGAGGCCCTGGGTTCGATTCCTCAGCACCACATTAAGCAAAAAGAAAAAAGCCGGAAGTGGCGCTGTGGCTCAAGTGGTAGAGCGCTAGCCTTGAGCTGAAGAGCTGAGGGACAGCGCCCAGGCCCAGAGTTCAGGCCCCACGACCGGATCCAAAAAAAAAAAAAAAAAAAAAAAAAATTACAACCGTAAATAAACTGGTACAGTTTGCTCGTAAGACATAATATCCAAACGAATTCCGTGTCCAGAAAATAACGAAAAAAAACACCCCCTGCGGGCCCCCCTCCCCCTCCGCTCGGCCCTCCCTTCAAGAACATTTCCTTGTTTGCTGTTGTTTCGTTTTGTTTCGTTGTAAATAAATAAAGCCGCAGAAGAGAGCCGGCGATACCTCATCGCTACTCTCGCGAGAGTCTCTCGGACTCTCGCGAGAGTCGCCAGCCCCCGCCATCAGCACCGAATCATTCCCTGTCACTCCACACGGTGTCCAGTAGGTGGCACCCCAAAACAAGGAAAAAGAACGTCAGGCCCAAGATCGATCAAGACACTTAGGAAGGTCTTGTGAGGAAGGAACACCTCCCCCTACACACACACACACACACACACACACACACACACACACACACACACACACACACACACACACACACACACACACACACACACACACACACACACACACACACACACACACACACACACACACACACACACACACACGCACATCCCCGCCCACACAGGTCATGAATGGCAAACCCCTATGGCACAGAGAGACAGACAGACAAAACACATGGGGTGTGGAGAGAGACCGGAAATCAAAAACAAAAACAAAAACAAAAAACATTTTCCTGGCTTGACCTATGAATGGGCCTGGGCTGGCATTCTGTCCTCTGGGCCCTACAGTCAATCCATGGCGGTCGCTCCTCTCTCCTCATCACTGTAATCCTATCTGATATTTGCCAGAGCCGAACGTGCAGTGGGGACACTTTGGTTCATCGATCTAAACTAGGGCCCGGGGCGGAGGGGGTGGTGGTGGTGGAGGGGAAGCCTAGGAAGTCTGTTGCTATAGTTGGTGGCGGCGGCGGTGGTGGTGGCGGCAGTGCAAAGTGTGTGTGGGGGGAGGGGGGGAGGTAGATCACATGCTGCCATACGTGCCTGTGCCTGTGTGGTAGGAAACAGCAGCAAAGATCAAGGGGTGCAGGGTGTGTGTGTGCACGCCCCAGTCAGTCCTGGGGCTTGAACTCAGAGCCTGAGTGCTGTCCCTTGGCTCTTGTGCTCAAGACTGGCACTCTGGGGCTGGGAAGGTGGCTCAGTGGTAGAGCGCTTGCCTTGCATGCGTGAGGCCCTGGATTCGATTCCTCAGCACCACATAAGCAGAAAAAAAGCCGGAAGTGGCATTGTGGCTCAAGTGGTAGAATGCTAGCCTTAACCTGAAGAGATGAGGGACAGCGCCCAGGCCCAGAGTTCAGGCCCCACGACCGGACCCCCCCCCCGCCCCCGCGCCAAAAAAAAAAAAAAAGAGACTGGCAGTCTGCCATTTGAGCCAAAACTCCACTTCTGGCCTTTGGGTTGCTTAATTGAAGACATGAGGCTCACCAAAGTGCAATGCCTATATACCTCTGATCATATAACAAGAAGTCTTCCCCTTTCTTTGTGTTTGTTATCATCGATGTTATTTTGTTTTCTCTTCTCCCCCCCCCCATTGTTTCTTCCTTCATCTATTTCCGGGAGGGGCAAGAAATGGAGGGACCCAGGATGAAGAAGTGCAACAGTGGCACTCACTAGACACTATGTTGACACACAACCTGTGGGTGGGGAACAAACAGAACTTGAGGGAGGGAAAACCTGTGAGAGAGCCAGGGAAGGGGTGACATTGTCCAAAAAAAAAAGTACTCTTTTTTAGGGGGTGGGGGGAGATGGGAGGGCAGGAATGGAAACAAAGGAGGAGGCAACAATGCTTGATAAGAAATGTACTCATTTCCTTGCTCGTGTCATTGTAACCACTCTGTAAGTATTTTCACATTTAACACAACTCATTAGCCGGGCGCCGGTGGCTCTCGCCTGTAATCCTAGCTACTCAGAAGGCTGAGAGCTGAGGATCACGGTTCAAAGCCAGCCCGGGCAGGATAGCGCCCAAGCCCAGAGTTCAAGCCCAACGACAAAAAAAAAAAAAACAAAAAAAAACAAAAACTTATTAATTAAAAAAAAAATGTACTCTTCCTACCTCACTTATGTAATGTAATCTTTCCTATCCTTTTTTTTTTTTTTTTTTTTTTTTTTTTTTTTTTTTTTTTTTTTTGTCAGTGGTGGGTCTTAAACTCTGGGCCTGGGCGCTGTCCCTAAACTCTTCAGCTCAAAGCGAGTGCTCTACCGCTTGAGCCACAACACCACTTCCGATTTTCTAGTGCCT
Organism: Dipodomys merriami; assembly: GCF_024711535.1. Taxonomy (NCBI): domain Eukaryota; kingdom Metazoa; phylum Chordata; class Mammalia; order Rodentia; family Heteromyidae; genus Dipodomys; species Dipodomys merriami. The sequence goes on from NW_027202853.1 coordinate 133,021, forward strand.
CATTGGAGATAAGAGTCTGGTGACTTTCCTGCCCTGCCTGGCTTTGAACCGTGATCCTCAGCTCTCAGCCTCCTGAGCAGCTAGGATTACAGACGCGAGCCACCGGTGTGGGCTGGCATACTGTAACCGTTCTGTATGTCACCATTTCCCTAACAATTTGTAAAAAATCAAAGGAGAGAGGGAGGGGGAGATAACAACCCCTCACGCCTGAGAAGTGAAACCCAACGGGCTTCTAACCGATCTGAGATTCTTTGAAGGTTTTTGCGATGTTAATCACAATCACAAACACAGACGGACAGTTTCTCCAGTCACTCCTTAAGAGGAACGGGGAACAGGGACAGGGAGAAGAGAGGCAGATCCTGGCCTGACCTAGGCGGGAAGATGGAGGGGAGACAAGACTCCTGAACTCCTTTTTCCCCTCACTCTCCTCCGTCCAGAGGGTGGGAGCTTAGGGGTCGGCCACGGGGACATCCCACGGTCACAGTCATGCCTCCCGGAGGGGCAGAGGGCAGAGCACAGGCAAGCATGCCAGCTTCCCCGCCCGCCCCTCCCATTCTGTCCCTGGCGGGCTTGGGCGGGAGGCATACTAGTGGCAGCGGGCGGGTGGAAGTAGTCTGACAACTCCAGCTTGCAGGAAGTCAGTGGCTGCTGGTGGTAGGCAGGGAGGGTCCCAGCAGAAAAAGACCAGAGAGAGCGCGCGCGCGCAGACTTTTCCTGCCCAAGGGCAAAAGAGGCCACTTTTGTAAAGACGGGGAGGGGGAGGGGAGGCTGATTCACTCACCCCCACCCCACCCCGCGCGCTAATGAAGTTACAGGAGCTGAGGGCTGGCCGCCCCACCCCCCACCCCGCCGGGGTGTTTCGCAGAGGACGCAGGGCGGGTCGGGGGTGGGGGTGGGGTGGGCTGGTTTAAGCCTGGAGCCCCAGTCAACTCAGGAACTCCAGGCAACGTTCCTTTGTCTTGTAAATGTCGTCATGGCAACGACTTAAGCGCCCTGGCGGAGGGGGGGAGGGTGGGGGGGGGAGGAGAAAGAAGAAGAAACAAACACGCCCACCCCAGCAGGCCTGCCTGAGTTGAGGCCTTGAATTTCAACCTCAGTAGGGCCACTAAACTAATAAAAATCGTTGTAAGAAACTGTTGACGGAGGACCCTCGGGATAGGATGATTAGGCTGTGTACCCGTGAGGCGAGGTGGCCGTGTGTTCCAGCTTCGTGCCAAGAGGTTGCCTTATCTCGGCCTATCTTCCTTCCCAGAATTGAACACAGAGGCAAGCAGGATAATTTCCAGGGGGAAATGAGGCCTGGGAAAGCACCACCAGGAATTCAGAGACAAGACAGCCGGACAGCTTCCTAATGAATGGCTCCACACATCCTATTTTCTTCACTTTTCAGTCCCTCATAAACGAACAGTTATTAGGAAAGAAAACTAATAGGTGGGGGTGGGTGGTGGAAGGGAAAAGAGCAGCTCCCTTCCTCTGAGCTTTTGCCCAAACAATGAGTATACTGTGAGAAAGGAGCCAAGAGTTTCCTCAAAGAAAGGAGGAAACTTACACCGGGGAGGGAAGTAAATTTTAAAAAGAAACAGAGCATGGGTCAAAGCACCACCCCTCCCCCCCCCCCCCCATGCATGCATGGGAAACCAACAGAATCATCTCTTAAACCCTACTACAGGCTCAAGGTAGAGAGTTTACTTTGTTTCTTTTTCCTCTGTGTGTTTTCAAGGTTTCACTTTCATTTCTGGGCACATAACCATTGGGCCTTGCCTCGGTGGGTGTTTCTCCCCCTAAAAGTATCTATCCTGTCTTTTGGGTCTTACTGTGTGTGAGTGTGTGAGTGTGTGAGTGAGCGAGTGAGTGAGTGAGTGAGTGAGTGAGTGAGGCAGCCAGGCAGCCAGGCAGCCAGGCAGCCAGGCAGCCAGGCAGCCAGGCAGCCAGCCAAGCAGCCAGCCAAGCAGCCAGCCAGGCAGTCAGTCCAGAGATCTAATGTCTCCCCTATTTTAAACGTACCTTTTGCATATGTGAGAGAAAACACACGAAACTGGTTTTCTATAGGAACATATATGTGAATACATTCACCATGGAGTGAAAAGATAGAGTCGCTTCCAAATGATATGTACAGCAGAACACCAACACATCGAGATGACTTCTGCAAGAAGCCAAGGCCCACTTTTGAAATCCCATAATGAGGAAGCCTCAGTCAGTGGCCTGGTTTGAGTCCAGGCCTCCACTTAAAAACGACCTTTACTTTGTGTTTTTATTTTTCCCTGTTTTCTTTTCCTTTCTATGACCTCTCCCCCCAACGCCCCAACCCCTTCCCTCCATAGGTCTCTCTTTCTCCTTTTCTTTCTCTGTAGTTTGAGCCCGAGAGTTACTTAATTCTCGAACTTCTGGGTTTTCCTTAGATCTGGTAACCTGTTGGACATAAAAATTTGGGAAAGCCTCAAAACAGTCACCCCCACCCCACGAAAAATAATCATGCTTGTCGCCAAAAGCTGTTAAATGAGAAAACAGTGGTCAAGTGAAGCAAATGAAGGCTGTAATAGCAACCATGTTTCTAGACTACTGTACCAAGTTTTTTTTTAAATATATATTTTTTAAATATATTTTTATTGTGAAAATACTGTACAGAGGGGTTACAATTACATGGGTAAGATAATGAGCACATTTCTTATAAGCATTGTAGCCTCCTGCTTTTTTTCCCCTTCCCATCCCTTCGTATCCTCCCCCCCCCCCGCCGTCCCCCCACCAAAGTTGTAAAGTTCGTTTTTCGACATAACGACTTGTATATCTCATTGTTTCAATGGGTCCTCCTGTAACCCTGTTTTAACAATTTGTTTTTTCCCTTCCCCTCCACATATATCAACACCAGGATTTTTTTTTTTTATTAAGCAAAACAACTCAGTTATTCAGCTGTGAGTATGTCCATACAAACAAGATGCAGGAGCCTTCCATGCTGGACTGGCCAAAAAAGGGGGGAGAGCTAGGAAGGTGGCTTAGTGGTAGAGTGCTCGCTCCCCTTGCAAGCATGAGGCCCTGGGTTCGATTCCTCAGCACTATATAAACAGAAAAGGGGAGCAGTGGCACCCTGTGGCTCAAGTGGCAGAACAGTAGTGAGCCTTCAGATGAAGAGCAGAGAGACAGCACCCAGACCCAGAGTCCAAGCCTCACACCCGACGACAAAAAAACTGAAAATAATAAATATATATATGTTTGTATCACACTACATATAAGCATAGATAGATATATATGTATGTATGTGTATAAATATATGTGTATATGTATGTATATGCATGTGTGTGTCTGTGTGTGTGTGTCTGGAGAGAGAGAGAGAGAGAGAGAGAGAGAGAGAGAGAGAGAGAGAGAGAGAGAGAGAGAGAGAGAGAGAGAGAGAGAAAGCCAGAAGTGGTGATGTGGTTCAAATGATACAGTGCTAGACGTGAGCAAAAGAAGTTGAGTGTGATTCCTAGAAATGTTGTTTGATGATACTTTTTGTCCTATTCATGACAGATAAAACTTTCACTAACTTATGTTATGTGTTAGTATAATTACTTCATTTGATGAAATAGCTAATATATATTTTTTACCTTTCTGAGAATATAATTTTAATGAAATAAACTGTAAAATTATTCATATGTGAAAAAAAAGAAGAAGTTGAGTGACAGTGCTGAGGCCCTGACTTCAAGTCTCAGTATTGCCCACCCACCCAAAAAAATAAAGAAAAAGGAGAGAGAGGGGGGTGGGGAGAAGAAAGAGAGAAAGTAAAAAAAGGAAGGAAGGAAGGAAGGAAGGAAGGAAGGAAGGAAGGAAGGAAGGAAGGAAGGAAGGAAGGAAGGAATGGTCAATGACCTGTTTTTCTTACCTGTAGAGAAATGCCCCAAACATCTAGAAATTCAGGTTGGGGCAAAGATAAAACAGCTATCTGTACATAACTCAGCTGCCACATCTCCCCCCCCCCCCCCCGCCTGTCTAACCCTGAAAACACCCATGAAGTCAAGGAGCTGTGTAGGTCTCTCTCCCTTCAAGAGCACCCACACTGTATTAGAGTATGTCCTTGTCTGTCTGTCTGTCTGTGTGTCTGTCTGTCTGTCTGTCTGTCTGTCTGTCTGTCTGTGCCTTTTTTGGGGGTCTGGTTGTCTCTGCTTGCCTGCTTGCTTACTTACTCCATAAAAACTCCACCAGAGTGACTCCTCCAGAAATTCTTATTCAATGATCGAAATCAAGGGTCCTAAGGGAAGAGTCCCTACATGGAAGGGTAAAAAGTCACTAACCCTCACCTGTGTTTGGTGACAAGAAGAACTCCATACCAAGAGTCTACCTTAATACATGAGGGCAGGGCAGGGAAGGAATAATTTATTCAGGTGATCTAGTCAGTCACAGTAATGGGTCTCTGGTTCCCCGTCCATGTCTCCCTCTGTGTGTGTGTGTGTGTGTGTGTGTGTGTGTGTGTGTGTGTGTGTGTGTGTGTGTGTGTGTGTGTGTGTCT